>NW_006916093.1:289927-326145 GCF_000464535.1 Endocarpon pusillum Z07020
TGAGTGAGTTAGTGAGTGAGTTAGTGAGTGAGTTAGTGAGTGAGTGAGCGAGCATAGCGCTATTTACCCAATGGCCCCGGGTGTAGCTCGCCCATTTCCCTCCCTGCATGCACAGTACTTCTTTGAATTTTGTACATGTGTCTCTTGCTCACTGACCAGGTAGCTTACTCGCTTGGTGTTGCGATATATAGTATATCTTTGATATTTCTGTGTAATTTTTTTGGGTGTACATCTGACCCTTTTATTTTATCTTTCTTGTATGCGTGTTGTCTAGAGAAAGAGGTATCAGCCACAAAGCGAGGTCAATCGGCAACCGTCGAAACAGATACAATAGGCCTATCGGAACTGTGTATGGTCCATTGAGCGTGTGCTCTTGGCTGTGGAAGCTCTTCGTTGTAGGGTAGCCATAGGTTTGCATTTATCTTCTCTGAGGCTTGTTTGTAGATTTTCCCGGTCGATTTCCTCTTGCGCCACTTGCCGGACCTCGACCAGAGGCGGATGCTGCAGTCATGGTCTGTGGCAGTGGCGCGTCCGGTCTTTGCCCACCTCTTACTATCCACGGGCTACCATCTGGTCGAGGCGGCATAGTTACCGTTATGATATTCCTACTTCTCGGCGGTCTGACCCTCAGAAGCTGCTCGAGCAGCACCAGACGACGACGATCGCTGCCGTTATCACCGAACAAATCCAATAGCTCCGTAGAACCCATTGTCCCCACAACTCTCAACGCCACCGCTTTCTCATACCCCGCCGTCAACGTTGTGGAGCGATATCTCTTGTCATATGCCAAGACTAGTTGTTGAAAGTTCCTCTCGGTCCTGAATTTATGGTGGAATAACCGCTCCATCTCGACGCTACTTCGCCGGTTGGCTATCATTTCTATGAAGGTCATTGCCCAACCAGGGGGGAGTGCGTGAGCGAGAAGTTCGCGGGCTTGTATTAGAGAACCTCCTCTGCTTGGACCAGTTGGATCTCGATCCCTTCTCCCAGACGTTATCTCTTCGGGGGATACTGCTTGTCGTATATCAGGGTTTCCTCCAACCTTGCTAACAGCCTCCATTTGAATTGCATCAATGAGTTCCCCAGCAGCCTGCTTTTGCTGATCCAATCGTAACATCAGGTTCACCTCGAACTCCGAGGGCGCCCTCGATGCACATGTTTCGCGGGCAAGGAAGACGGCCTCCACGAACTCAGAGCTGGTAAGTAAATTGTGTCGAAACGCCCGAATTTCATTCGATGTGGCTGTGCCTGTGGCTACTGAGTGCCAACTTCTATCGCGTTCGACCTCTTCGGGAGAAGGGGATTGAGATGTCGAACTTCTTCCAGCACCTGGTACATCCCCTCTCAGGAGAACAGGGCCTTGAGGAGGTAGGGGCTTCTGTTCCACAAGAACACGTGCCAAAGCAAGATACAACCGATCCGCTTTCTCAATGGCCTGATGTTCGACCAACTCCTCTAGCTGTTTTCTGGCCAGCTCGTGAAACTCTGTTTCACGGAGTAGCTTCTCAAAAGACTTCATTTGTTCTGCCGTGCCTGTATTACTGGCCACCTGGCCAATCAAACCAATTCGATAAGCGTCTATACGATCCTTTTCAAGTTGATTCCGCATAAGTTGAGGTCTGGTAGAAAGGCGGTCGAATTCATCTCTCAATTTCTCAAATTCAGCGCGAGACTTCCGCGGATCTGTCGCTCTTCTTTTGGCTCTATCACATTTGTCTAATGCTGTGTTTAAATACCTTCGCTTTCGGGAGGCTCCCTTCTCTTCATATTCCTTCATCTGATGCAAAACAGCAGCGTGAAATGCCATGTCATTCTCAACTTTGTACTTGAATAACTTTTGCTGATCTATATTGGCCTGGTTGGAGGCTACCAGATGTATGAGATCGACTTGTGAGTTAATCCGTCAGCGGACACGGAACATCTTTGGCGGGTGTCAAGGGACATGGATCAACCATTCGACATACCTTCTTCCTTTGTAGATCCAGCGGTAGATCCAGCAACAGACTCAGCAGTGAGATCAGTAGCAGACTCAGCACTGGGTCCAGCCTCGTGTTCCCTGCCACGGTCGGTGCTACCACCCACCCCAGCAGGACGGCTGCGCCCAGACATTCTGAAGGAAAACCGGCAATGAATATTGCTTTATAGGGAGAGGAAAAACCATTGACCCTCTTTATACTGCTATGCTGTCTCCTCATCTTTCTACCAAACTTATTAATCCTGACACTTGGGCACGGTTGTATCCGTGCCGTCGCAAGTGTTTGATGATGGCCGGCATTCATGTTTCACCACGGTATCACCCCAGTTTGGGGTCTGGAGGTCCCACAGACTCGTCACTGAGGCATTTTCGGTCGCTCCAGTCCCTTCCGGGTGTGTTTCCGGCTTGAGATTGCCAAGACAAGGCGGGCAAGCGGCCTGATCGCAACGTGCAGGTATTTCGTTCAGATGCTCGAGAGCGTCTAACCATGTGCCTCTGAAGCTAGCCGTTGAGTAACAACGTGATAGCCAAGTGCTGCTCCAGAATACAAGGCAAATATAGACCTCTTCAAGACAACTCGCGGGCGACAGGTTTTGGTGTGACTTGAGCATTCACAGACAGTGAGCTTTTCTGACAGACCACTCAATGCGAACAAGGTCTCTGACTTTGGCAAATTTCGAGTCGTCAAGCCGGGTAGTGCTGGAATACGGAACTGCATCGAGGCTGTTTCGTTTCTGGAGGAACTAAAAGCACTATGCTGGATAGCATCATGTCTATGTCAAGGCCTAAGAATGCCCCAGAGCGTAGCCGGTGAAACGCCTCTGCCAACAAGAGCATCAATCACGCTAGGGAGACCATCTTCTGAGACGGCGATCTCCCAGGCAGTTAGACCGTCTTTCTCTGGTCGAATGGACGGATCGGCTCCATGATCCAGGAGATACTCTATAAATTCAACATTCTCGTAGAAAGTTGCTTCACCTAGAGCATGGCGAAGAGTAGGATACTCAGGATTCTTCCGCGGGGTCTCGTTGATGTCAGCATGACCTTGTTCAATCAGCATTTGAGCAATCTTGTTAGCTTCCCATGGCACTCGTCCTTCTTTGATCTTCTCAAAAGCGAGCATGCCTACCGCCCACTGCAGTGCGCCAGTCCCGTTCGGGTTGGCTCCGTGCTTGATGAGGTTGTAGGCGATAGCAAACTGTGGTCGTCGAGCGATCTGCCAGATCCCTGTGGCGACGGCGATATGTGAAAAGACCTTTCTAAACTACATAGAATAGGGCATCAGTACCGTCAATATCAGTCTTATTGCCAAGAAAATTGCTACGCCTACCTTGCCTCCGTTAGGGTCAGCTCCAGCACAGAGCAGCATAGCAACAAACTCAGCGCTACCACTTCTGATGGCCCACATCAAGGCATCATGATGCTCAACATCTTTATCCCACGCGGTGTAGGGGCTGAGTCCAAGATAGAGGAAAGCATCCAGATATAGCGGTGGGTCATAGGCTTTGTCCTTCTCAATAGCTTTGATGATGGCCAGGTCGCTCCACTTATACGTAGGGTCTCGCCTGACGATGGTGGAGAGCATGCCAGTGCTGGGGGCATCTAAAGCCTCGAGCACCATCTCATCGGTAGTGGGTAGTTCATCCGGCCGGGCGGGGACCAGGCTAGCATCATAGAACATCTTGTCCAGCATAGGAATCTCACCTCTTCGGCATATCGTGAGAATGTCTTTTTTGAAGTCGGGTCGAGACACGCGGCTATTGAATCTGCCCTGATGGCCTCTGATGGGACTCTGAGTTCGGGACCGAGAGCGGCGATGTCTGTGTGGATGAGCGTACAAGGCTGCATATTGGTCATTGTCATCCGACGAAGATGATCTTAAATATCGGCGACGGGATCGAATCGAAGATCGACTGCCCACGTCTCTCGAGCGCAACGGCATCCCAGATGGATCTCTCAACTGTGAGGATATCATTGTATGCGTCAGGTGGAAGCGGGGAAAAGAAGTCGAGCCGCGTGCATATCAGCTTCGCTCCCGTGATTTTCCAGCTTCAGCCGCATTCATGGTATTATGGTATTATGGTATTTCAACAAATCCAGTGTCCAGATTCACATTATAGTTGAGAGGTGCATTTCCTAATATTCTGTCATGAAATATTCGGTCTTGAGTGAAGTACAGTAGATTTTGCCTGAATAGGCCAGACATGGAGCTCTGGAGAGATGAAATTGGATATTTGTGGTGAGAGAAGTGAGCTTCTTGGCTGTATAGCCCATTCTTATATCGACTAAAATTATTATATCCCATGTGTAACTAAACCGGCTGACTTTTCTCTTAAGAAACGTTATAATTCTGCTGCAGTCTTGGTAAGAAGAACATCAAAATTTGGAAAATTCGGTGTTTTCCTGTCAAGTCTGCAATTCTTTTGCCAACTTGAAGTCTACCGCCAAAATTATTGAACTAAATCGTGGGAATACTAACCACCTCTTCAGCTGCCCGTTAAAAGATAATGCAGGTCCATCTCCTGCTATGACTTGGTGGCGAATGAAAAAGATTCCTTAAACACTTCCAAACGCCTGAACGGGCCAGGTCTGGGCTCTGAGGCAGCTCGCTGGGAGGGAGAGCGGAGGTGGCAGCCTTGAGGCAAGCCTGAGCCGAAACTCTGCTTGCAGGCGCCATCACTAAACAACTACTAGTCAGTAGTCAATATTTATTATCCGGGGGTGGAGAGCCTCCGGGCCTAATTGCGTGGGAGGATTGGCCTAAGTTAGAGGCTCTGCGCCTTGCAGAGGTAAAACTTTGCACCTTAATCGCATTCTTGGGGTGTGGTGCATGAATCTTGCATCGGGTCGCCACGAAAGTTGCACAACACAACGATGCTGCATCCACCCGGATCCAGCACATCATTGATCCATACAGTACCCGGTCAAAAGTCTCCGTTGATCTCGTGTTTTACGCGTAAAGTGGTTTCTTTGAAATATCTATTTCTTGACCAAAACAGCTCATGACTACTTGAAATTTTATATCTAGGTAGAAATTTGATAGATAAAACTTTTTCTTATATATTATTTAATTATTAATCTACTTAGTCAAGAGTTAGTTAATGATCAAGTTATTATATTTTATTTTTAATAAAATTTGTATGACAACCCCACCAAAAAATTTCTCTAAAATTTTTGGATCTACTTTATCTCCTATCTCTCTCTTCTATATGGTATCCAGATAAAAAGTTTTTATATATAATTTATTTTTTACTATTTTAGAACAACCTAATAATATTTTTTAAATAGTTTATTACCTAGGAAAAATAGTTAGTTTGAGTTGAAAAGTATGTCTTTTGATGCAAAAGTGGGGTTGAACGGAGACTTTTGACCTAGTACTGTACGTTCTAACATCTGACCGGCTCTGCGTTCCGGAATTCTGGGAACATGACGTCTGGATGACCCGGACGGACACAGGCTCGCTGAGATGACCAAGGCAGCATAGAGATGGGCTCCACTGAACTTGAAGCTGGCTTCCACCACTCACACTCTAGCTCTCAGCCACGCCGCACGTCGACTCTCCTCCCCGTTCCCCATTCTCCTTCTCCCCTCAGCTGACGACTGTACTACTCGATATGAATGCGTGACTAACTGGGTTGTTTTCTGCCTCTTTCGGTTCCAGGTCCCGGTTCCAGGCCCAGGTCAGGCCCCGGTCAGGTCCATGTCCAGGTCCCATGATGAGGCGCCTTCTCATCACCTGTCTCATAATGTCATGTTGATTCTGCCTCGTCTTGCCTCTTCCTTCTCACTTCTCGCTGTCTCTCCATCGCACCGTCATTCACAGCACATTCTTCTTCGTTGCATGATCAGTTCGTCTGCCTATCAACATCACGTTCTACAATCACAAGTCCTATTTCCTAGCCTATCACGTATCCTCCTGCCCCCCCCAAACATGGCGAAAGGCAAGTCACCAGTCGCCGATCATGCTCAACAGAAGATCCAAGAGACTTCTCTTGAAGCCGAGTCGCGTAAAATGGCGGGCTTTGACGACATTGAGAAAGTGCTACCAAAACGCTGGGCTGTCTCCGAGATGGGCTTCCTCGACAAACTCACCGGTCGTCTAGGCCGTCGAAATCCCTTCTACAAGCCAGCAACTCCCGACAAGAATATAGTCACCCTCCTCGACACTATCGCCTACCGGCCTGTTCACCCCTACCCGCACAGTCCGCAACCATGGCAGGCCGAGGTTGTTGCCGCCATCTTCTACAAGGGACGGAAAGATGTTGGGGATGTTGTCAGCACCATCGCAGATACAATCGGATTGGATGGCGACGTCGGCTCAAATGAAGAAGCCAAGGCAAGAATCGCAGAGCGCATCCAACCATTCATCGACGAGATCGCACCTGCCAAATCTGTCGAAATCGCCATCCCGCAAACGACCGGCGCGCCAATAAGGAAGATGCTAGGCCCCTCCAACGCCAGCGGCATAACCTCTCAAACAGAGCTCACCGGCGGCAACGACGAATCCGACGGCACCAACGTCGTCTTCACAGCTCCAGCATTCCCCGAGGCAAAAGCCCACATCCACTACGCTGCTCCAGAAGGATGGGGGATAATTTCCGACGTCGACGATACCATCAAAGTAACCCAAACCACCAACCCCATCGGCATCCTGAAAACGACCTTCGCCGATGAACCGCAACCCATCGCCGGCATGGCCGACCTCTACAAGGTAGTCCACGACCAATTCAACAACCCCGTGTGGTTCTACCTCTCCGCCTCCCCCTACAACCTCTACCCCTTCCTCCACGAATTCATCCGCACGCACTACCAACCCGGCCAACTCATCCTGCGCGACAACTCGTGGATGTTCCTCGGCGGCCTCCTACAGAGCCTCACCCAGGGCACCCAGGCCTACAAAGTCGACCGGCTCGAAAAAATCCACCGCTGGCTTCCCAAGCGCAAATTCATCTGTGTCGGCGACTCCACCCAGTCCGATCCCGAGTCGTATGCCGAGATGTATCGCAAATACCCCAAGGGGTGGATCAGGGCCATCTACATCCGGAAGGTGACGGATGTGAGCAATATGGAGAAGAAGAACGAACAGGCTAGGTTTGACAGGGCGTTTGAGGGGGTGCCGCGGCAGGTGTGGAAGATCTTCGAACAGCCGCACGAGATAGAGGAGCATTTGAGGAATTTAGCCGGAGAGACGTAATTTGGGGAGGTTTGGATGGTCAGGATGAGCAGGATATGCAAGGGTCGTGGTGTTGAGGTCTTTTGGCATCTTGTTTTTTCCCCATCGCGATGTGTGGAGGAGCCGGGTGAATGTTCAGGAGGCGGAAGAGACGGCGTGGGAAAGAGGAGAGAAGAGGAGATTCGAACGTTTTATCATGAGCGGATAATGTCTCGGGTTGAGTTATGGGTGCTGCATTCGGGCAGGGGTTGCGCACGTCTTTTTAAATCTGTTTGCCATTTTGCTTCTTGTTTCCTTCTTGAGTTTGGATACCCCCTTGTTCGCACTAGTTAGGACGAGTCTGAGTCGGAGTTGGAATATTAGTATTGTTTTAGTCCTTATCTCTTAACTACTACAGGTCGTGAGTACGCATGTCGGGTCTAGTCAAATCAAACCAGGTCAAGTTGATGTTGATGCTTATGCGATTGCAAGGCATACCCACACCGGTCGTCAGGAAACTCGACTCGACTCTACTTTATGCCTGTTTTTGATCTGTATATGCTTACGCATATCCGTACAGCTTGAGCTTGCTCGTTCTCTTTCTCTTTCTCTTTCTCTTTCTCTTTCTCTTTCTCTTTCTCTTTCTCTTTCTCTTTCTCTTTCTCTTTCTCTTTCTCTTTCTCTTTCTCTTTCTCTTTCTCTTTCTCTTTCTCTTTCTCTTTCTCTTTCTCTTTCTCTTTCTCTTTCTCTTTCTCTTTCTCTTTCTCTTTCTCTTTCTCTTTCTCTTTCTCTTTCTCTTTCTCTTTCTCTTTCTCTTTCTCTTTCTCTTTCTCTTTCTCTTTCTCTTTCTCTTTCTCTTTCTCTTTCTCTTTCTCTTTCTCTTTCTCTTTCTCTTTCTCTTTCTCTTTCTCTTTCTCTTTCTCTTTCTCTTTCTCTTTCTCTTTCTCTTTCTCTTTCTCTTTCTCTTTCTCTTTCTCTTTCTCTTTCTCTTTCTCTTTCTCTTTCTCTTTCTCTTTCTCTTTCTCTTTCTCTTTCTCTTTCTCTTTCTCTTTCTCTTTCTGTCTCTCTCTGATTCTGACTCTGAGAAGGAAAGGGAGGCGGTGAGGAGCTTAGCAGGTCTGGTCTGGTCTGGTCGATCTTGGCTGTGAGATGGTGGGCTGGGGTTGGGAGACGGGATGGGATGAGAGGAGAGGAGAGGAGAGAAGAGAAGAGCAGGCGGGAAAGGGAAAAAGAGAGGGAGGGAGGGAGAGGGGATGGGTGGAGACAGCGAGTCTTTGGAAGTCTTGGATCATTAGTTAAATTAGTAATCTGGGGGGAAGAGAGAGCGAGCTCATCGTCGTCGTCATCATCATCCTCCACGGCTGCGGAACTCAAGAGCTCATAGCGCAACCCAACGTCCTGACCTCTGCTACTACCCATAGTGATAGTAGCTTTGGGGGTATCTTCGCAAGAAAGGTAATAGAAGAGAATGGAGACAGGTTCATCCCGATCGACAGAGTGACGAAAACTCACCTGGACCAAGCCACCAAGCACTGACCAGCACCATCCAAATAGCCGCAGTCACGGTAGCTTAGATACTCTTCATGTTCATCCCCTGCTCCCCCTCCCGCCTGCTCTCCCCCTCCTCGCCCTGCCCACCCTCCTCAAAGTATGCGCATACGCTTCCCTCACATCCCTGGTTGACCGGACGGGACTGCTCATCTCGTCACCACTTCTTCGCGCATAGTCAAACACTCCAGCTTGACTCGCACTCGACGGCGTGTTCGGCTCATCTCCATCCATCTCATCGAACTTATCCAGCATGGCGATACTACTACGAAAAATATTTTTGTCGCTGCTGGTGGTACTATCAGGAGAAGTTGCGTCTTCGACGGATCTCTCGGTGATGCCGCTGAGGACGCGGCGGTTGACTGGGCTCAGTTTCAGTGGACTAACTGTTAGGGGGCTTCTGTGAAGCGGGACGGCGGCTGAGGGAGAGTGAGGAGTGTCGCTTTCTTTCTCCATCTTGCTTCCATCTTCCTCCTCGTCCTGGTTCTTGTTCTCGTGGTGAAGCTGAAAGTCTTGTGATTCGCAGACGGGAGGGCAGGGTAGCGCTTTCTCGCAGTCCACAAGCACGCTCGATGGTCTTGCTCCTTCTCCTACAACGACTCCCGTTGTCCGTGATGGGTTTCTCTTGGTGGAAAGATACCCCTTTCTTGGGCGAAGCTCTGGGACATTGCTGCTAGGGGTCAAAGGAGCGGTGTTGGGCGGGTGAAGCCTTAAACCGCTCAGCCACCTGCGGTTGCCGCTACTGCTACCTTGATCGCTGGGGGATTCGGCTGATTGTCTTGTGGTGTCAGAGACTGGGCTGGGTGTGTTCTGGCTCCGATGGATGGAAAATTTTGCTGGTATTAGGTTTGCTTCCGAGGTGTTGAGAGAGAGCATGCTTTGGCTTGCGGGGACTTTGCCGCTTGATCGTGCCCTACGTGCATTGATGGGCAGGTTTCGATCTTGTGCTGTGGCGTGCCTCCCAAGGTGGAGAGGATTTCTGAATCGTGAAGCAAGGCTGGCAGACTCCGGCTGCGGGATTGCCGCCTTCGCCTCTGTCTTGTGTGCTGCTATTTCCATCACAGCATCGCCTAGTTGTTGTCGCAAAGTGAAGATTTCGGTATCACGGTCCTCCATTTGTTTCTGACATCCATCCTTGATGCTTTGGAGAGTCCAACCAAGGTCTTTACAGTGCTGACCAAGGTTTTCGTGCTCTTGTTTGAGAATGCAGTAAGCCTCGACTGTCTCCTTGGCTTCTTTGAGTTCTTTTTCGATTGCCCCGATTTTCGACTCGAGCTCAACGATTCGACTGTCACGTTTTTCAAGCATGGCCAAACATTCTCCGTACCCCTCTATGCGTTTATCAAGGTCAGCAGACTGGGACTTGATGAGCTCAAGTTGATCATGTGCAATCGTGCTGTAGGTCTCAACTTTTTGCTGCGCATCGTGAAGGGTTCGAAGGTGTGAGTTGTACTGCTGCTCAGGAATCCGGACGTAATGACATGGTGTGTGCGCTTCACTTCCAGAGGAAGTCTGTTGATAATCTTCAAGAAGCTGTTTGACCTCTTCGGTACGTATGTCGCGAATGTTGTTGAGGCGACTGCCAACGTGATCTTGGATGAAGCCACCAAGGGTTCGAGCATTTGCCGCAATTGTTTCGCGGAGTGCTTGGATGAGGTTTTCGTTGTCTGAAATGATGTTCTTCTTCTCTTCGACCACAGCTAGAGCCACGCGTAGCTCTGCTTGAGCAGCTTCGAGTTGGTCGGTGATGGCTTTCGCATCTCGGTCAGCCAACGGTCTGACTCTTTGTATTGCATCGAAATAGGTTCGTGATATGTTCCGAGCCGACACAGCGATCGAATTGACATCCTGAAATAAGTTGGTCCACGAAATACTTCTACACGGATCCAAACTCACACTTCCAAAATTGCCCAAATCTGCTTGATTCTGGACTTGTACCTCGGCGGCTTCCTGCAATAACGCTTTGATCCGCTTAAGCTCATTCTCCATTGCCGGAACCCAGCTATGAGTTATGATAGACATATTCAGTTCCGGTAAACATCTCATCAGTTCGTCTGCGCTCATTGCTGGTATAGGCTTACTGGCCTTTATCACTTGCGGGGCAGGAAATGTGTTCGCTCTGCCTGACCTTTTCGAAGGAGAGGTGAGGTTCTTGAGCATGTCCATATCGCTATCAGTCGTTGATGATGAATAGTCTAGACTAGGTGTGGAGCTGCGTCTAGATTCGTCGTCAGAGGCAAAAGTCTTAAAATTATCTCTTGCTGGAGCGATTGGAGGATTTGTCTGAGGGAAGCCTTGACTTGGAAGTAAAATCGAACCGGGGAGTTCAACCGGCAAAGTGGCTGTTTGTTCTGGTGTTGGCGGTGTTTGAGGTCGATTGACAAACACAGGTGAATGTCTACCCGATTCATGTTGCTCAATGGGTGATACGAGTTCCACACTCTTCTCATCCGAAGGCGGTGCTTTCATCTGGTCCGCAAAAGGGTTGCCGAACTCTCCATAACTCGAATCATCGTGCAGCACTACGGAAGTAGGTGTCATTGTGCTCAGAGCAATGTCTCGATTTTCCACATTAATGTTTACTGCAAGCGGTGCCTTCTTCCCTCGCAGCGGGCGTCTCGACAGGCTCATTTTCCTGTTATATGTTTCATAAAACCTATCTTGTTGTCCAGTCTGCACACAGCCACCAAGACCTCCATGAGCCAACCGGCGAGGGTTTCGCTTGGGCACCGCCAATGGAGGAAGAAGAGAGGCCATGACACATGAAGAATACTGTGGGAGATAAGATCACAAACAGGAGGAAACCGTTGAGCAGGATGGCGACCGACCTTTGTGGATCAACTGTCTGGGGCACACTCACCCAGGCTACCATCCCGTATTTGAACAATTCCATGCCAAAGAGTCGGCATGACAGATGCTTCAGAGACGGCATGATCGATATCAACCTCGGCGAATGGCCCTTTTGGTCAACCAAGACTCATTGGCCCCATCGGAGACCGATCGCATGAAGATGGTTCCGTACCTGGAAAGCATGACACGAAACATGAAACGCAACTCGATGGCTGTGCGGCATAAGGATGTAGCTTCGACATACCGGACTACCCAATCCTGTTGCACCTGCTACTCTGCCGGATGGGACAATCATTGGTTACAATCAGAAACTCTCTTCTTCTTTCATAAAGAGCTTGATGGCTTGTTGGTTGCATTGACCCGTA
This sequence comes from Endocarpon pusillum Z07020, assembly GCF_000464535.1. NCBI lineage: Eukaryota > Fungi > Ascomycota > Eurotiomycetes > Verrucariales > Verrucariaceae > Endocarpon > Endocarpon pusillum. The sequence goes on from NW_006916093.1 coordinate 301,818, forward strand.
CAACACGAGGATTTGGCATCTTTGCACAATCCCATGCCTTCGGAGAAGTGCAGCATAGAATATCTACCTGAATGTACTATAGGCAGAATCTACATTGGCCGGCTAGCCATGCTGTAGCAATGCGCTCTATGGAAGTTGAACTTTTTGGGTGACTCAAGGACGATAAGATCTGAGGGCGACTGTTATCAGTTATTTAGCCACATAACTTGCAGCCACATTTTGGCCCTACGATCATTTAGCCGAGGCTTCTCCAGTCCTCACAGTCAGCAGACGGTGTATATGTCCTCACTACTCCGGTACTCCGTAGGAGGCATAAATACTACTAAAAGAGTACTAGTCTGTTTGGCTCCTCGGTCAGTGCCCATTCATTATCATCACCGGGGGTTCAAGACTTACTGGCGCTTTGGAGGACGCCGGGCCCTTGTATCGAAAACTAGCTACCACTAATCCACGCCCACAATACTTATGCCTCCTACCGCAATACATGGGCGTGACTATTGCGTTATCATTGTTGCTCGAGGACATTCAATCAAAGTGAGTCAGGTGCATCACCAGAGTTGTCATCCAAGGCAATAAATATCTACTCAATACGATACTCCGTCCAAGCAATATCCATCTTATCCGCTGCTTACCATGCATAATACCGTGAACATATGCCTCTCCAAGAAGATGACATCGATTGGGCTGGTCGTGCTGTATTCGTCGGAGTACAACAGGTGTGGTGACACCGGAGACAACACAGACAGCATCTCCTTCACGAATGTTCTTTGGTCCAATCCCAACATGTCCAGAAGCAAGGCGAAACAAGCGGCTTTTTTTCATTCGTAGTTGAACAAGTGTCATGTAGGAATACGCTCTTTCCGCTAATGTCAATGGATAGCCCTGATACATTTCAGCGTCGAGATGGTCCTTAAAAAAGCCCCGCCTTGTCACATTCCCGCCAAATTTCGGCGTGTGTTGGGACGAGGGAAGTAGGGTATTGCCGGGCCAGAAGATCAAAGCTGGGCATCGACAGTAGATGTTGACTCCTTGTGCCACCGGCTTGGAGACTTGTACCAACAGCCCTCATCGCTTCAAGCATCAACCAGCTTCGAAAAGACAGAGATAGGCTGTCCCGCGCTGGATGCTGTTCCAAATCATAATCGCATATTCAAGGTTCTCCACAATACCTCAACCACATTCTGTCCTGTTGAGTATGGTCCAGGCGTCTCCAGCATGAGATGCAAGACGCTTTCTTCAAAGCGATCAGTATAGAAATTGTCATCGATGTACTCCCCAAATTGAACAATCTCGCTAAATGTGACACAATGGAGTCGAAGCAAATGGCCGTCAGCAGTGAATGTTAGAGTTGGGGTCGGAGAGACCTTTGAAGCACTGAAGCTTGTCTTTGTGTTCACCATCACATCTACCGCCCACGTAGTGATCTGCGGAATGCTGAAGTCAGACATCCAAGAGGGCAAGTTGTGGACGTCTGATTTAACGCACTCTCTGCCCCAAACCTTCGTAATGTATTGTGGAGTCTTCGTACTTTGCATGATAGCTCGAACAAAATCGCAGTATACGTCCACAGTGCCCTTGCGGTAGTCGACCTTCAGCATGTCTTGCTGAAGCACATAAAAGCTGTTCACCTTCTGGACCATACCTAATAAGCCATATATTTTGTCTCTTGGGTCCGTTGAAGTGTGTGCAGTAGCGTTAAAGATAAATAGATCGAGCAGAATCGCGGGATTGCCGTGAAGATCGAACACACCATGCATCACGGACGAATAAGCTTGGAGATCGGTGTCGAGCCAAACATCGATCGGCTCATAAATCAGGGACCAAATGCTTTGGATTGAGAAGGCCACGGGCACTGCCATGATCCCCCCAACACTTAAAACCTAGCGGGGCCGCCAGTTGAGGCAGGCCCACTGCCATTGAGGTTGCCTGCAGAAGGTTGGCACACTTGACTATGTGCTCGAACTGGATCCAGTAAGGACCCCAGAACATCTCAACTTGACGTGAAAGAACAACCTCCTGCAAAATCCACTGACGCTGAAACCATCGGCGCTGCAGGAAAAGGAAGAGACCAAGCCAGTCAGGTTGTGTGGTATCCTCGAGACCTAGGCGACGGAATACCACTGGATTTCCGTACCCGTACGGGTCTCTGAAAGGTCGGAAAGCCTCAGCATTTGCATTCCTGGGAAGGCCAAACTCAGCTTGAAGTTCTGTCCACGAGTGCGCCAACCGCAAAACCATACGGAGTACCCTTCCCGCATGGGCATTTTCCTTGCCTAACCATATAACAACCTTGTCTGCACGTTCGTAGATGCCGCCCATCAACATAACCTGTGCACTGCGTTCGTCCAGATGTTGCTGGTCGATACAGATTGCGTCGATCCAGAAGTGGTGTTGAGAAAGCTTTGATCTCCGGATGAAGCACAGTGAATCGTAGAGATTTGGCGTCACCCTCAGTTTCATGTCATTGACAATGATTAGACGAAAACTGTCTCGCCGACCTTCTCCTGGCCCACTCCCATCATCTCCTGACCTATCGCTGACATCCTCAGTGCCCACCAGCCTTTCCCTGCGGCTGGGTTTCCTCTGCTTCTATCCCCTCAAGCCCTGCATCTTTATCTCCTAGTTCTTTGCTAGCTGTCTCATTATCAGATTCCAAGTCGTCCTGAGCTATTTCAGGCTGGCCTGTAGATTCATCTTCATTGCCTGTCCACTCTGGAGCTTGATCAGTTCTTCTACATCTTCAGCCAACTTGTCTTGGGCCCACTCATGCTCCGCCTAACCCCACGTACAGGACAACGCGCAATAGCCGGGGCACTCATCTAGCCTAAAAATAATCAAGCGTGCACTCGATGATCCCCAGCTTACACCTTGACTTTTAGAAGGCGAAAGCATCTTTCGCATGGCAGCCTCTGATACTCGTAGTTGGGCACATCGTGGGAAACGGATTGAGACAGCGAATCTGGTTGTATATCGTTAGTTAAAGAGTATAAGTCGGACAACAAGCGAAGAAATGATATGTAGATTTTGTGACTCAGTAGTCAAAAAGATGCGCGCGCTGTGTCCAAGGTGTGGACTGGTCTGTCAATATTCAGAAGAGATAAATAGTCCATTATCGCCTTGAAGGGGCCTCCCACTTATCGACTTCCATGTGTGATAATCCAATTAAACCAAAGGGGAATTTCATGCCGGACTTGGATCTCATATCTAATCACAAACGGACTTATAATTGACTAAGTAGTACTTAGCTAGTACCATGCATCATATGGAGTACATCTAACGGTGGGTAATGGGCATATAATCAACTCGATTTGCTACGTTTGATGTGACTCCATTGAGAGACGTGCTGCGTTCCATCAAATGCTTTGCAGTTTGAAGTGTCTTAACAAAATGGAAATCGTCATCCCGTATCGCCCCATAAATTGGGAATCTGTTGCTCTTCACCCTACAGCAGGCCCTCTGCTGCTGTCAACAGAGCCTCTAGGTCTGATTCCAAGCTCTCCACTCTTTCGCACGCTACTGCTGCTTGAGCGTCTTCTGCCTTTCCGGATTTCATTGGGATCTGTTGGATGAAGCCCGCTTGCTCTTGCGAACAAATTGAGAATATCTGTGAGACTGATTACTCCCACCAGATGCCCACTGATGCTTGCGCCCGGCATGGCGCTGGCTGATATGGATGGTCCGCTCGGTGCAATGAAAGGTGAGGCGGAGTTGGAGGATACGCCATGGGAGCTGGGTGGCGGCGAAGGTGCGATTAGGCTCGCCTGTGTTGATGGAGAGATGGAAGAACTGTGGGATGAAGTGGGCACCATGGTGGCTGTATGTGTGAGGGGTGTGGTGGGACCGGAGGAGGATGGTGAGGCAGGCTCTGTGATCCACAATCGATGACTCTTCGTAGCCACTAGCTTAGCGACGGTGTGAGCCAGTGTACTGAGCTGTGTGACATAGAAGACTGGGTATGAGTCCTTGCCATCTTGCATGCCTCTGGTAGAAAGAATCACGCTGATGAAGTGTATGCAAGTATTGCGAAGCAGGGGCAGGGAGGATGACTTCGTCAGAAGCTTCACATCGACCGTAGAGATATTGCCGATAACATTACGAGCATTGTCGAGCACGGCAAGCGATGAAACTCCTTCGTCCATGAGGAGTGTCAGAGCCTCGGTCAAGGGCTTGTCGCCACTATAGAGAATTAGTCAGCTGATTCCTTTTCGTTGGGATAAATGACCTCACTTGATGGAGACCACCTGGTGAGAACCAATTTTCAAGTCTCTAAGATATTGAGGATATAATTGGTCGATCACGGGGAAGCTTCTCCCGTTCTCCCAGAGAAATTTGACCACCTGACTCTGACTGAGAATTCCCACAACCTCATCTGTGTGCTGCTCGACCACAATTACTCGGTGTACACCGCTCCCAAAGGTCTCGATAGCTTGGATCAAGCTTGCGGTGTTTGGCAGCTTGGCCAAAGGTTCTTTTCTTCCAAGGTTTTTGACATCCTTCAATGGGATCACTGCTCCTGTCCGTGCTTTTCTTGCTAGCTCTCTGAAGTCTTCAATATGTCCTTCGTCTGGCTGGGCTAAGCCGACCACCAGAAGAAGATATGCATTGAGGTCGGCGTAGTCAAACGTGCCGGTGACGGATCGAGATGATGGACTCTCGCGAATAAGAAGAACAGGGGCTCCAGAGTCGATAAGTAGCTGTAGGAGTGACTCATCAGTAGGATGGTTTGGTGGGGACATGATCTGCCTACATTTGTCGCAGCCTCCACTCCCGTATTGACTTCGGCAAACTTCACGTCTTCTGGACTAACAAGCTCAGCGACGGTGACAGTTCTCCAATCTCTACCAGCAAAAGCGGGATCATTTCTCGCAGGGGGATTGTCTATCAAGTCCTGGATTGCTAGCTGCGATAATGATGGTTGTCTTTGAGCTCTTGGACTGGGTGGTAGACCGCGTAAACTCTCCGTGAAGCTCTGACGATGTTGTGAAGCTGGACTGGGCATGTGGGCTAGGTGAAGAGAGGGGTTGCGAGAGTGAGGTGATCTTGAACCTGACAAGCTCGTACGGTCAGGCATAGGCGCAGCGGAGTTCTTTGAAGGTGGTGGTGGAGGTGGAGGTGGAGGTGGAGGTGGTGATGTGGTTGACGCATGATTGTTCATCTTGACTGCTGAGGCTGGCAACCGCGTCGGCACTGAAACACTGAAACGAGATCCTAAAGGGAAGGACTCCCTAGAGCTTTGCAAATCTACATTGACCCAAATCAACTCTGCTATCATCCGAGCCGCTCATGTGTGAGACACACATGTGGACTGTTGTACACAATGGCGGAATTGCCTTCCGCTGCAGAAGCTTTGCCAGCGGAGCAATACCACACATACTTACTAGTTACTCGAAGAAAACCACCCTTTTGAGATTATCGGTATGGACAGATTACGCAAACCTGTTCACTCATTCACGTATGGATTCGAGTTCTGAAGTATAGCTCATGCCAGTAATCATGACGAGCACGATGTTCTCCGGTGCATAGATAGCCGCCATTCCTAGAAGAAGCATTTCTCACAAGTATCGTATATACACGTTGCTTACCATCCTCTCCCGCAGTGGTTGCACGAACGATACTGTGCAAGGGGCCCAAGTATCACCAGGCGACTACATTCTCGATTGCTGTCTCCATCAGAAGCTTTGTGTACTGCCTATGCAAGAATTCCATATAGGCTGGCATCGGTGCCCCTTCCGCCATACCCAGCCGTTGGTAGATACACTTTCCAGCCCAAACTCTGCATTGTCTTCCTCCTTTTTGACTACAGCTGACATTTCGAACAGTCCATCTGAATCTCTTACATCTTACTTCAGAACGGAGTCCCCACAAAGGACGATGATACTGGTAGTTGTGTGCTCCAGAACCTCAAAATGGTCAGGAATTTGCGTTCCGACAGGATAGTCGTATATTTTTAGATCGAAAGGCGTCCAGAGCTGATGTTCGATCGATTGACTATAGTTGTCTTGAACAAGTAGCCACGTTAATACGTATACACTGATGGTTATGCAAATCTGCTTAAAGTTGCTGTTAAGAGCCTCCCGAGGCCTGACCAGACGTCTGCACAGAATGCCTCAACCGATTTGCTGTCTTCTCCTCGAGGTGATGGCTTGAACTTAGAGACTAGAACTCTTCTTAGCCACAGATTGTGGGCGGTCGGATTCTGGTTTGGATTGAATTTCTTGTAGAACGATGATTGGAACACAGGATCTGTGGTTGGTGAGAGTGACACGGAGGTTGACTTCCTTGTCACGAAGAGAAATGTTCCTGTGGTTGCGGCTGTACCAGCGGCAGTGGCCTTGAGAGCTTTGGGGAGGAGTCCCATGGCCTGACGACCACCATCATGGGTCGATTGATGTGGATTGTCTGGTTGCCTAATGAAGACAATCGACCTAGGACACACTGAAGCATTGGTCCTACCTTTGCATGCGTCCGGTCGTTCGAGCGTGGACTCCGTCTTTGGGCAGCCATAGACCCACAACTATTGAGCAGCCCACATGCTGGTGACAGTCTGCAATGGTGTTGCAGCACTTCAAGTTCTTTTCAATCTCGGATTGCTTGAGCGTGGGCCCGATGGCGGCTGGAGTAAATCTTGGCACCCGGAACCGTACGTAGTACTCAGGTACAGAGTACGGAGTATTTACTACTTAAGTACTTGAAGACTGAGAGAAGAGAACTCCAAACCCACAGTGTGAATATATATCAAGGAGCTTACTCCTTCCACTACTCGCAACATGCTTTGCATGCGAGTCACTGGGGGATGTACCCCGAAATGCAGCGGCCTCAGTGTCAGTTCTGCCCGTTTAAATAGCCTACGTCTGTGCTCCACCGTCGGACCGCTAAATAACATCTGTGTTCGCACGACGGCGATTGTCTCCGCGTTTGAATCTTAACGTTGATATTGCAGCAACGTAGTCCAGAACTTGGAGCTGGATTCGGCTTGCATGTTCCAAAAACGAGGATGCATTCCATTGGTTTGCGGACTACGTTAGCTGCCTCGGGCGGCAAGCGATGCAAAAACTCTGAACGAAAGCCCTGCAAACTCTCCACTAGCTGGAGGGTAGCGTGTCCACACGTCTATGTCCTTTCCTAGTTATGCACTGAATAAGTTAGGCAGCGGATTGCTGCTCTCTTCGCCTGAAGTCGCATCTTATTGACTGACTGGAAAGATAAGAGCTGCCTTCAAGGGCGGTCCAGAGATCCATCCTCTTCAACATACGACATCTGAAAAGCTCAGCTTTGCCCCTTTTCGTTCAAAACCAGAGCTCAAACGGCCGTTTCTTACGCTTGGATGGCTGAAAATAGGGAAGACTTTTGTGTACTGGTAATTGGAGCTGGTACAAGTTGAGCCAACCCATACGTTATTCCTGCTAAGGTAGAACTTTTAGGTTCTGCTGGATTGCTCATAGCCCAGGGATTGAGGAAGGCAGGCCATCAACTTTCATTGCGGTACGTCGTCTGATATAGATAGATTGGCATACCCTGCAAAGTCTATGAACAAGATGCTACCTTTGGAGCTCGACAACGAGACTGGAATTTTGGCATATATTGGGCACAGGTATATCACATCAACGCGAAGACCTATCTCCTCCTGTTGCTGAAGTGGTTCTCCTAAAAAGTCCAGAATTCAGAGCTGCTTGCCGAAGGAGCTCTTTGACCAGCTTCTGGACATCCAAGTGGACTCCTTGCCCCCGGGCCCAGACGACGTCTTACCAATTTTTAATGGAGAGAGCGGAGATCTCATCAACGCAATGCCTACACCATACGCTCTTCGTCTACCGAGAAGCAAGCTTCAGAAGCTATTAACAACTGGAATAGAAATTCATGTGAGGCACCTCGCCACTGCAACAATCCGCGCCTGATTGATTTTGATTGAATCGCTGTACAGTATAGCAAACGGATCCGAGAGATCGAAAGCAACAGGAACTCTGCAACAGCGACGTTTGAAGACGGTTCCAAAGAGACGGCAAACTTGATTATCGGTGCCGACGGGGCACGATCCATGGTTCGACAGGTCCTTCTCGGACCACAGAAAGCAGCACTGCAGATGTCGCCACTGCTGGCTAGCACGTGCCTCGCAAAACTTCCAGTTGAATCCGCTCGATTGCTTGCAGAGAAGCATCCTCGGCTTAATCTTACCATTCACCCTGCCAGGACCATCCTTTGGATCTGTGGTGAGTGATCTACCACAACCAACAATGGTTCTAAAAGGAAATTGATATTTTAGTGCACGCCAAATATAATGACACCAAGCCTGGCGATGGCGTATACACGTTCATAATGTCCTGGGTCTCAGATCGAGACCCGAAAGAGCTCCAAGGTGCAGCAATCCTATCTGACATGAAGGAACGTGCTACCCAATTCGCACACCCCTTCAAGCAGATTGTACTATCAATCCCCGATGATACGGTCTGCTCCCACAACAGGCTCTCGTATTGGCCTACGGAGCCATGGGACAACAGAAACGGCACAGTAACACTTGCGGGGGACGCTGCGCATCCAATGACATTTCGTACGTAACAAATCCCTCCGCATCAAATGCGCTTCTTGCATTTCTTTCTCCCTCTTAAGCCAAAACGACTAAGCCGCCTCTCAGACCGTGGCCAAGGCCTCAACAACGCCATCGACGACGCCGCACAGCTCGTACAACAACTCCAGGGCCTGACCGACCGAACCTCCCACCAGGAAATCACAGCAGCCATCAACAGGTACGACGAAGAGGTCCAGCAACGAGGCAGAGAAGCTGTCGAGTCCTCGCTAGAAAACAGCCTGATGCTGCATGATTGGGATCGCATCATGCAGGCGGCTATTCTTACCAGAGGCATGCAGAAGGATGCTGTACACTGACCTTTACATGCAGCTCTGTGCAGAGAAGCGGGTGGAATAGCTGTGTTTGGGTCAGGAAGGGCAGTGAGAGGAGTTTCAGGGTTAGGGAAAAAAAATGGCTAGCACTCTCAACTTTGTTTTCTCCCTTGGATACTTTCTCGTCATGTACAGCTGGTGAAAACATCCGTTTCAGCTTGTTGGGAGTGGTGTAGTGGCGGTGGTGTTACCATCTGCTGTGATAACTCAACAACTGTAGGCCTGTAGCAGGAGTGTTTCGTTACATGTTCATGGTAAGTCGAAGCGTATCTGTCTCGTCTGAGGAGTACAATTTTGCAGATCCCATGGCAAGAAGTTGTGAACAAGGATCCAGAGATAGCTTCTAATGTAGAGTTGGGCTCGATTCAGACGGATGTAGAGGCCACGATGAGATCAATAATCCTACCAGCTACATAAGATCTTCCCGCCGTCTCACACGCTCCCGTCCCTGGACAAACTCCGACTTTGTTCATCAGCATCAGTATCGACATCATCACCAGCCTGATCTGTCACCCCAAAAACTCTTTCCGTCCACTCCGCGAACGCATCGACATCCCAAATCTCATCCTCCCTCCCCTTCCCCTTGCTCCTAGTCTTGGCCTTGACATCCCCTTGCCCACTCTCCACCGCGCCCAAAAACTCCTCATACCCTTGCAAAACCGCCTCCCTAACAGCGATGATCAACGTTTCTCTCGTCCTGATATCCTGAATCCACTCCTCCAGCCTCCGTCTCAGCGGCTCAATCTCCTTCTCAACAGCCCCCCTCATCTCAATTACAGCCTTGCGCGTTGTCTCCTCGTCCCCGTTCACCACCCACCCTTTCCCCCCGCCGCTTCTTCGAAGCGGGGCCATCATCTTTCTAGCTTCCCACGCCGTGAAGTCCGAGATGACTTTCCTCAACCTCCCATCTAACTCGACCTTGGCATCGAGCATGTTCTCCACGACTCTAGGGAGGAGGTCCCGTCCCTTACCGACCAGCCGGACAAGGTTCAAGGGATTGAAGAGCCCGCCGCGCTCGGCTTGGAGCTCGTAGAAGGTGTTTGTGAGGTTGGAGAAGTCGAAGGTCACTTCGGGTTGGGGGGAGAATTCGATGTCGAAGGCTACGATTTGCGATTTTAGGAGGAGAAATTGCGTGAGGAGGAAGAGATGAGCGTTGCTTGTTGGGTCTGGTGGATTGTTGGCTGGGCTGTCTGGTCTAGGGGTTTGCGGTTTCTTTCTGGATTTGAGTAGGAGGGTGGAGGCCTGGATGAGGGAGAGGGTTGTCGCGTGAACGACGCGGTGGGCCAGGTCATCAAAGATGGTGGGATTGAGGAGGCGGTAGATTAGGGAAAGCAGAGAGATGGCCCGGGTGAGCGTCGGATACGGCGTCGATAAGTTAGCGGAAGTGGTGGTGGAGAGCGGCCAGCGCTGTTGTGTAAAGTCCAAACCATCAGTCGACTCAGACCGGGGCGAATTTGCTTGCGAATTTGCTTGCGAATCTTTGCGTCCCGATGTGGGGACCTTGGTAAGTTTGAGTAGGTTAGGGTAGTCGAGGTCGCTGGGGTTGGGCTTGAAGTTCTCAATCTCGTCACGAAGGATGGCTTGAGCACGAAAGACGATGCGGGATTGGGTATCCTCGAGAGCGGCTTCTATTAGTTGTGCAAAGTCCAGCTCATTGAGATCGAGGGTTTCATATTCGTCTTCGCCGTCATTCATGTAGCGTGTTTGAAGGAGAGTACAGAGTTGGCAAAGCTTAGGCAGCTTCAGCTCGTGTATTATGCGAGGCCTTAGGTGATCATAAAGAGGCTCGCAAATGGACTCGAGGAAGTCGTACAATCCACGTTGGCCATGGAACCATTCACCCCAGAGCTCGAATTCGTCCAAGCAAATACCTCGAACATAGCTGATACTTGACCTTGCAAATGCGACTAGATCCTTTGAAGTGCTAGGTGCCTGTGCGATCTCTGCTAGCCTTGTGCGGACTATAGGTAAGACCAGCCTCCCTCGTGAAGCGGCGAAAGTTGTATGAAGTTCGTCCATCAAGCTTTGATACTCCCCTTCGGTACCTGGTTCCGCGTCCGCTGGCGGGTTAGCCCTTTTCTGAATCTCCAGGCCAAGTTCTTTCATATCTGCGGCATCTACCCTGAATTTGGCGTATAGCAATGCAGACATGGTTGTATCATTTAACTGCTTGTCCGCTATTCTTTTGGCAACTTCGGCCGATGTGTCTCTGACAGAACCGACAAACCGAGTCCGCACCAAGGTCAAAGCTCGCGTGAGCAGAAGTCGATATCGAGAGCGGTAGGTCTCTGCCTCCCTCTGCTGTGGATGAGTCTGCATATAATCAATACATTGATCTAATTGTACTAGCATCTCCGAAAAAGCCTCGCTCCGAACCATTGCACCAGCTCCAGGGGCATTGAGCCGTTTTGTAATTCTATCAAGCGGTTCATAGTATTTCAGGTTCCTCTTAATGCCATCGGCTGCTGCTTCGTATTGCTCCTGCTCCTGAAGCAGACCCGCGGATTGTTTCTGAAATGCAGAGGTCTGGGTTTCGACAGCCTTGAAAGAAGTTGAGACTTCAGAAAGAAGATCTAGCGTAGCCGCAGTATTGCTCAGAAGCGTATCGAGGTGCAACTTTGCGGTATCTAACTGGTGAAGGTAGAGTCTGTCGCATTAAATGATTCAGTAGTAAACCTGCGATCCTGATGTCTCTGTGCTCACTGGTATTGTTCTAAGCTGGCCTGCAGCAACTCTTCTTCTACATCTTCTTCACATTCCGCGAACTGAAGCCCAGTGTCAATCTCCGGTATGCGTGCAAGGCGTATCTTTTGTCTGCTATGCTCTGGCGTATCTGAGAGTGACCCGTATGCGTGCCCCTTGCTTGCCCGCTCCGTTGTTGAGGGGGAGACTGGATCAGTGCCATTCTGTGACATTAATCAGAAGGACCTATGGCCAGTATGGACTGCTACCACTGTTACCATTGGGGTTGTCTAAGGTAGTTCGATTCGAGTCCCTTACTACGGTAGGAGGCATAAGTATTGTTAGCTTCAAGCTAGGAATTCTGTATTTTAGACAGCCTTAAGGTCTATATATTTCTCAGAAAGAGCCAATCATTATGATTAGCGAAGGGTCAGGACTTTACAGTAGCTCCAGAGGATGCCAGACCCTTGTATCAAAAACTAGCTATCACTGGCTTACACTAACAATACTTATGCCTCCTACCGTAGTAGAGGAATAAGCGTAGCTGGACCCTGACAATAATTATTCTACCCAATGCGACTAACCTACTTAGGCTTGATCGCACGGACTTAGGCGGGGAGCATCAATTTAGTGCCTATAATTCTGCCACCTACGGCTGCTGTACATGACGTCCTTGATCTCGTGGAGATGTGGAGGAGATGTGCTCCACCATGATCTTGCTTTGGGAGTGCCTGTGAAAATTGGCTGAAAGTGGAGTGTTCAACGCTCTTCCTCCTTGAATCCTAAGCGGAACCCCGGTACGAAACGATACAGGGCTGGCGTCGCTAAGGATGTCACTTCATGCAGCAACTCGAAGTGCAATGGCACAAACAACACGCAAGACTACGATCCGAAGGTTTCAGCTACTTCACCTGAGAACAAGGCGGTTTATTCACAATAGGTCTCCTTCAACAGCCGAACAAAAAATATGGACTCGTTCATCCGCCATCACCTTAGCAGCTGCAGCTGGGATTGCTATGCTCTATTCATCCTCCGGGCTTCGACAAGCCAGTGCCGAAGTCGCTCCTACATCAGTCGAGATGACCATTGAGAAGTCGAAAAGGAAGACGGGTGCATCCAAAGAGGAGAACAGAGATCTTATGAGCTCTCAACATCTGCAGGTCAAAAGGAGTTGGGAAAATCCAGGACTCTATGCATGGGGCTCCAACACTGGCAAAGTAGCTGCACCAGATTCAGAAGAGATCTATGTGAAAACACCACGAAGGATTCCGTACTTCAATGACATCCTTTTGCGAGATGTTAAGCTTGATCGAAATTTTGGGGCTGCGATCAAAGAGAACGGAGATTTAGTCCAATGGGGTAAAGGATATTCTGAGGAACAACCTCAACCCGCTGTCACCCTCAGAGGTAAGGATCTCAAATCCATTGCTATCTCAAGAGATAGGATTGTCGGCCTCTCCAAAAATGGATCTGTATATTCGATTCCGGTGTCACGGATGGATCAAGAAGCAGGACCGAAGCCTTCGGAGGCTTCGTGGATTCCGTTTTGGAACGGTCATTCCAATATTAGTTATCGCAAAATGAAGCCAAAAGACCTGTCTTACAACGAGAAGGTCACCGCCATTAGTGGAGGCCTTGAACATGTACTTCTCCTTACAAACACAGGTCGAGTCTTCTCTGCGGCATCAGGAACGGAAGACTTTCCATCCCGGGGCCAGCTTGGGGTACCTGGTATCACGTGGTCAACGCGACCAGAAGGGCCTTATGATATGTGCCATGAGATCACAACGTTGAAGGGCTTTGATATATCCAAAATAGCTGCAGGAGACCACCACTCTCTAGTCCTCGACAAGGAAGGCCGCGTCTTTTCCTTTGGCGACAACTCCTGCGGCCAGCTTGGTTTCGAGTACAGATCCGAATCACCATTCATTGACGCCCCTTCCCTGGTGCCATTGCAGAAGCTGTATGCTGGTACTAACCAGATACCGAAGGTAACGAATTTATCTGCTGGAGGTGTCAACAGTTTCTTTACAGTTGACGCTACACGTGTAGTTGGACCTGGCGAAAATGCTTCAGAAGCACGCGGACTGGGAAAAGTGACAGCAGACACATGGAGTTGTGGACAAGGTATCAAGGGCACCTTAGGTAATGGCAGATGGACACATTTACAAGGCACTCCAACCAAGGTTCAATCGTTAAGTGGTCTCTTTGAATACGATGAGATAAAGAAGCAAGTTATTCCCATCCGGATGGCACAAATCAGTGTTGGTTCCTCTCACGCGGCCGCTGTGATGGATAATGTCACATACCTCGACGCATCAGAAAACAGCTCGGAGAACGACACCAACTGGGGAGCCGATGTCCTCTGGTGGGGTGGGAATGAGTACTATCAGCTGGGAACTGGAAAACGGAACAATGTCACCAACCCGATCTATATTCGTCCCTTGGATATGGCCGCTGAAGTACAAGCAGGCCGGAAGGAAGAGCATAGATTCCATATAACGCCTCGTCATACCGTCAATGTGCAAGGTCGCAAGGTGAGCATGGAGCAGCGAATCGAATGTGGAAGGCACGTGACGGCGGTCTATTCCGGCGTCTAGCTGCGCTCAGGATCGTAGACTGAGTGCAGAATGGCTTCACATTCAGGCTCTATGCTCGATACGCTTCTTAGAGTAAGGCCAGTGATGGAAGTAATATGTGCCCTAGATGTGGTTCCTTCAGACTTCATGGAAGCTCTTCTCACATTAGCGAAGATTCTATGGCCCTCTGCAAAGACGCAGGCCTCGCCACTCACACTTACAACAGCCAGTAAGCTTGTTTGCGAAATAAAACTCCGAAGCCGACCTCGAAACCATACGTATCTCATTTCACTCTTCAACAAGCATGGATTTGATTGGTCCGAAGTTGCGGGAAAAGCCAATAAACTACCTACACAACTCTAGATTCCGGGACATCAGATGCTGTTTCGGCGGCCTTTGCAGCCGCCTTTGACACTCTTTTGGCCTTCATCCATCTTTCTATCACCTCTATCTCAATTCGACACCTCCCAAAAAGGAACCTCCCAAAAAAGAGACCTTCTTCCCACCCCCAATAAACGAACCCCCTTTGGTGTCCACCGACGTTCAGTGGCCGTTCTTTCTAAAGAGGATGCAGAAGAGGGAGAAGAGGATGCAGAAGAGGGAGAAGAGGATGCAGAAGAGGGAGAAGAGGATGCAGAAGAGGGAGAAGAGGATGCAGAAGAGGGAGAAGAGGATGCAGAAGAGGGAGAAGAGGATGCAGAAGAGGGAGAAGAGGATGCAGAAGAGGGAGAAGAGGATGCAGAAGAGGGAGAAGAGGATGCAGAAGAGGGAGAAGAGGATGCAGAAGAGGGAGAAGAGGATGCAGAAGAGGGAGAAGAGGATGCAGAAGAGGGAGAAGAGGATGCAGAAGAGGGAGAAGAGGATGCAGAAGAGGGAGAAGAGGATGCAGAAGAGGGAGAAGAGGATGCAGAAGAGGGAGAAGAGGATGCAGAAGAGGGAGAAGAGGATGCAGAAGAGGGAGAAGAGGATGCAGAAGAGGGAGAAGAGGATGCAGAAGAGGGAGAAGAGGATGCAGAAGAGGGAGAAGAGGATGCAGAAGAGGGAGAAGAGGATGTAGAAGAGAGAGAAGAGGGTTTGCAGAAAGGAGGCGCAACAGTTGGGCGTCTTCAGATGCCAAGACTCAATCTCGCAATCCTTGTTCTGCTACGGCCGGGCTAAATTAGTCAGCTACCGAGGCTACCGAGGCTCCTGAGGCTCCCGCCGCTCGGCTCTTCCCTACCCTCTCTGACTACGAGTACTACGTATGTAGAGAAAAGGGACCCATCAACCACTCCGCCAAAAGGACGGCGCTGGTGGGTTTCGAACCATACTTAATTGATGTACCCCTCACCGACTTGTACTACGTACTCGTAGTGTTACATATATGAGACTTATCTCCAATCTCCCACCCCACTCCCACTCCCATCCTCACTCTTCAGACAGGATTCCATCGTGACCACTCAAGAGGTGATGCAAACCTTCATCGCAAACTCCTCCCTTCAGCTTTTAGTCCTTGCCGCTATCCCCCTCATCTTTGCCTTTCGCCGCCTGCTTCTCCGCGATCCCTTTCCACCCAAAACCCCACAACCAATTAGCAACGACTATCCGATCGTGGGTGCGTTCGACTTCTTCTCCCGCCGATGGGACTTCTTCCAGCAGGCTATGGCCAATTCGCCCACGGGCAACTTCAGTTTCCATCTGGGCAAGATTCCTGTCATTGGCCTCAGCGGTCTCGACGCTCGTCGGGTATTCCTGGAGAGCAAACAGCTTGATTTGAACCAAGGGTACGCTTCGCGCGCATCTTGCAGTCGCTGTACTGCTGGGCTATGGCTAACCTGGGATGAAGCTATGCGACTATGTTAGGAGAAAGCCCTCGCGTCGGAGTTCGCGACGGCGGCTTCTTCCAATGGTTCAACACCCGGATAACTACCATGGTTAAGCGAGAAAACTTGTCAAGAGTAAACCCCTTGTACAAGATCTAGCAGGTGGCATGTCGTGGTTCTGACTCTAGCAGATCTGCCTCAACTGCTAGCCGACACCCGATCAAGACTGGAAGAAATCGCTGTCTTGCCCAGCGGCATCTTCGACCCCTTTGACAATGTGTATAGAATCGTGTTTCAGTTGACCATGCGAACAGTCGGTTGTAATGAGATTGCCAACGACCCCCACTTGTTGCGGGAAATGCTTGGGTTATATGAGACCATCCAGGGAAGTGCGACCATGGCTACCATACTATTTCCCTGGCTTCCTACTCCTGCAAGACTCAAGCGGACCATTGCTGGTATTCGACTGTACATGATCGTACAGCCCATAGTCGCCCAGCGCAAGAAGACAGGAAAGAGAGAAGAGGATGCGTTGCAGTACATGATTGACCAGGGAGATGATGTCACTAGGATCATTTCTGTAGGCAGTCGAAGCAATGTGAAGACTGAACGGACCAGTTGACTGGATTCTTGTAGTTCATTATCGGCGCCCTTTTCGCAGGCCAACTCAACACCGGTATCAATGCCGCCTTTATAGTCGCCTGCCTTGCCACCAACCCTGAATGGTCGGCCAGAGTTCGTGAGGAGGTTGCGACCATTGCCGAGAGATACAATCGCGGCTCGACTGCCCCCCTCATCGACCAGCTCGCCAGTATTCCTGTGCAGGCGTGAGAGACGGAGTTCGAAATGATCGATCTGTGCGTTAGAGACAGCATTCGCCTGCAATTGGTAGGGGCAATGATGCGGCGCAACACAAGTGGGAAGGATGTAGCGGTAGGTGACCAAGTCATCCCGAATGGCGCCTGCGTTGTGAGTATTATGGGCCATCTCCACAAGCTTTAGAGAAGCGTCTGTACTGTGGTGATTGACAGTTGTGGTTTACCAGGCATATCATATCGCCGACGTTCACCATAACCCTTCCATCTTCGCCGACCCTGAGCAGTGGGATCCATCACGATATCTGCCCGACCGCGCCGAAGACAAGAAGGTGCCATATGGTTATTTGGGGCTGGGGAGCCGCACGACATCCATGTCTAGGAATGCAGTTTGCGAAGTTGGAGATGAGCGTCATCATCGCGCATTTCGTGGCCATGTTTGATTATCAGTTCTGCACCCAAGATGGGCAAATTACAACCAAGAGGCCCAAAGGCAACGTCAATGGTTTGCGCCAAGAAAGCCGAGTGAGCAGGTGTTCGTCAAGGTCAGCCGAGTCAACAAATAGCCTGCACTTGGTGAGAACTCTGCAATACATCACTCACGCGTCCGCATCTCAGGTGTGGTAGGATGTTGTTGGAGTTTTCCTGTAGGCTGGTGATGCAGAGAGTTGGGCGGTCGACGCGCGATCAGATCAAGCGGAAACAAGAATCGATTCGTTCCAATGTGGAGCCTCCTCCCATATACGTAAAAAGTCGGCAAAATCGTGTGGATTAGGCCGTTCTGTTGAGTGGTCTTCATGCTCCGAATCAATGATCTTCCAGAGTCTCACCTGGTACGCAACTGCGATTCATTTGTCGGATCAAAGAAGCCTATTTCATTTGCCATGGGGAAAACACATTCTCTCAGTCAATTATCTATGCAAGCAAGCTTGGATGTGCTACACACGATGTGCTCATTCTCAGTTCCCAGATCCAACTCGATCCTTCAGCATGGCATCAACAACAAATGATAGGTGGTCATCTTCCGCTTAGACCATTGATATGTCCATCTTAGTTGTCTGTCTCTTCCGCATATGAACGCTGACGCCAAGGAGTGGCGTCTCTGCGCGATGACACAGCAACCTCACTTTTTCCGAATCGGCTAAACCATTTCGTTGCAGAAGCTGACGCTGACGCCGGCTACAGCGAGCCCTGAGATGGTTGCTATGACGGAGCAAACGCTCCCTTGGACAGTGGTATACATCAGAGTGGTACATGGACAGAGAGAGGCCCGCTAGGGGAGTTTCGAAAGGGGTATGGACTTATTCCATCAGAAGGGCATGAAATGGAGCAATCTTGGCTATTTGCGTCCTTCCCAGCGATGTCCGAAAACCATTTAGGGTTCGAATAATTCTGTCGAAATAAGCATGAGGCATGGAAGCATTCTTTGCTTTCTAAGCATTGTTCACGAAACACTCCCTCCGTACAGGTAGAAGCTCTCATCAAACAATGCAAATAACCAGAAGCCGTTTAGTTCCCGTGCTCGCAAACTGCCCTGCACACCATAGACTCCTCCCCTGATAGCAATAACCATCTCAGCAACAAAAATCGGCTTAATGCACCATTACCTCCGCATGCCCAGATTGCTGAATCGGCTGTTTCTGCTCGCCATTCGTTGTACCAGCCCCTTCCTCAGCACTCTTACCCTCAACCTCTCCATCGCCCATCTCCATATCCTCATCCCCGTCACCACCCTCGACTTCCCCCTCTCCTTCGCCCTCTTCCTCCTCATCTTCATCCTCACTACCACTACTATCTGCCTCGAGATCTTCGCTTCCGGCTTCGCTAGCCTCATCGTCGGCTCGGCTGGCAGGCTCCACCTCCATCTGATCGGTGCCTGCCATCTCGGCGTCGCCGTCTGTGGTGGTTGTTGGTGCTGCTTTTACGGTAGCAAGTTTAGCCTCCGTTTCTTCGAGATCTCGTTCGAGCGCGGCTTGAAGTTCGGCTTCCTCGGCGCCGTAGGCGGCTCCGTCGTCGTCTAGCACATCGGCTTCGGGCTGTTCGGGTGGGTATTCGGCTGGTGCGGAGTCTTCGGAATCCCTGTCAAATCTTATTAGCATTTCTTGGGCAGGAAAGTTGAGGAGGTGCGAGTTGGTTTGTGTAGCTCACCACTTGATCGCAAATCTCGTAACTCTCGGTTTCTCAGCCAGAACATTTCTTCTAACTCTTTCGATGATGGGCTTGGCTGGAGGTTCGGCATTCAGCTCCTCACTGTCATATTCGTTGTTGACGTAGTATCCGACACGGACAAATTCGCGGGTGTCGTAGGAGCAGGTTAGGAGGATGACGGTGACGCCCAGGATTTCGGAGGAGGGGAGACGAGCTAGACTGGGTGGATCGGCCTCGAAGATGAATTTGTTGACGCCGATTGGGATGGGGCCAACGAGGAGGGAGTCGAGCTCTTGGTCGTGTTCGGAGCTTGTGAAACTTTAGAAGTGAACCTGCTGGAGAGATGGGAGGTATACGTACGAGGTTGCAGAGCCGACATAGGTCAATTTCCACTCAAGGTCTGGGATCCGTTAGGCTTGCCTTAAGATAGAACAAGGCGGATACCGACCTTCTCGTAATTGCTCGAGACACTCGAACGTGATCTCAAACTCGTATGGCGCCGTGAATGGGGCAGGATTGTTCAGGACCTTAACGCCCAATAACGAAACAACAGACATCGTTGCTAACGTGCGGAGTGGTCAGCTCACCGTTGGGCAGGACTCGGAGGGTCTTTTTGAATGTAGCAAGAAGGATGTGTTGTAAGAGAAGTCAATGCCTTGATAGGATACACGGAGGATCTGTTGCGTGAGAGATAAGGAGGAGGCGGCCAACGGTGGAGCGTCAGGAATCTAGACGCGTCCCAGGCGCTGGTGATTTAGACGTGTAGATTGATGCCAAGACCAAGGGGAGGCGGCGTTTCATTTTCCCGTACACCAGAAATTCGTCCATTCTTCAGGAAGGCAACAAATAACAATCACCGAGCAATTTCTCTGAGTTTCTTCAATCGATCTTGCTCATTCTTCTAATGGCGTCATTCCATGGATTCGGATAAGTAATGTACGGCTCCCACACTGATATTGTGAAAGTTTGTGCTGAGAAGATCCAGATCTACCTCCCTTGGTTTACGATCGCGGGTCATATTCCTCCTAACGCAACCAGCCACTCATCATGGCGGATGAAGCGGAACAATCATTTCTAGCCGCACAGAAGGTTGCTATGCAAGAACAAGGTGCAGACATTGGTGAAATGGAGGGTAGCGCAGATACTCCAGACTCAGATGATTATGATCCTTCAGCAACATTGCCGCAAGACTTCTCTGTTCCCACTGAGATCTCGCAAGAGCGCTCTGCTTCTACTCGTCCCGTGTCTACTCTGCCTGAAGATGCCTCTGCCCCTCATGCACTTCTCTCACCCTCACAAAATCGCCCTTCCTCTACGCCTACAGGTCAAGATCTCTCCTCAGACACCCAGTTTCCTACTTCCAAACCCTCTGCACAGACACAACCTCGTCTCAAGGGTGGCTTTGTCATTGAGGATGAAGATGAAGAAGTCGAAGACGATGAAGTAAAGGACGGAGATGTCTATGATTCAGCTGACGGGATGGAGGCTCCTATAACAGAGACTGCCACTGCTCCTCAAACTTCCCTCAATAGCTTTGATTCTCCTCAGGTATCAATACAAGGGGATGTCCAAGCTTCTCTAAAAGCAAACATTGTCTCAAATGGCGCCGCTTCTGATGTTCCTTCTTCTACTATTGTACAGAGTGGAAATGCTTTACCTCGTGATAGCAGTGCTACACCTGCTCAGTCTTTGCCAAATACTCAGGTGAAAATTGCTCAGACTTCTTCTAGTGCTGATACCCCTACATCAACTTTGCCAAAGGCTCGCCTGGCTCATGATACTATTGGTATTCTTGAAGACCGAATCAAGGAAGATCCCCGGGGTGACATGGACGCATGGTTGTCTTTACTCGGCGAGCTTCGAAGCCGTAATAAGAAGGACGAAGTACGCAGTGTGTATAACAGTTTTTTCAAGACATTCCCTTTCGCTGTAAGGTCCAATGCTCTTCTACTTCTCTTGACGTCTGCTAACCTTCAAAAAGGCGGAACAGTGGGCTTCTTACGCAACATGGGAGAATGAGAATAACAACCTTTACGAACTAGAGCAGATTTTCGCCCGGTCACTTCTGCAGGTCCCAAATGTGCAGCTATGGCAGATCTATCTCAACTACATCAGACGGAGGAATAGCATGACTACAGGAGATACTGCGAAGTCGTACAAAATTATTTCCGAGTCTTTCAATTTCGCCCTCGATATTGTTGGCATGGACAAAGACTCGGGTCAAATTTGGCAAGAATATATTAATTTCATTAAGACAGGGCCAGGGGTCGTCGGAGGCACTGGATGGCAGGATACTCAGAAGATGGACTCGCTTCGTGCAGCTTATCAGAAAGCTATTGCGGTTCCGACTTCTGCTCTAGCTCCCTTATGGAAGGAATATGATGGCTTTGAGACGGGTCTCAGCAAGATCAATGTATGCTGGTCGCTTCATTACAGTGTTGCTAGGTTGCTAACAATGATAGGGCCGTAAATTTCTGCAAGAGAGATCGCCAGCATATATGACAGCCAGAACTTGCTATACACAATTACAGAACATGACTCGCGATCTGAACCGGACGACTCTGCCCAGATTACCGCCCGCTCCAGGCTTTGAAGGTGAAGCAGAATTCATGAGACAGGTTCAACTATGGAAAGAATGGATCGACTGGGAGAAGGCAGACAACTTGGTTTTGAAGGATGACGATCCTAAGACCTATCGAAAGCGCATTCTATTCACCTACAAGCAAGCACTGATGGCTTTACAATTTTGGCCCGAGATGTGGTACGATGCTGCAGAATTCTGCCTAGAAAGCGGCATGGACAAGGAAGGTCTTGATTTTCTCAAACAGGGGATCGCTGCCAACCCAGAGTCATGTCTCCTGGCTTTTAAGATGGCTGATCGTATCGAGCTGACGACAAGTAATGACGATGGAAATGATCCTGGCGCGAAGACGAGAATGGCAAAAGTGCGAGACCCATACGACAAAGTCCTGAACGCACTTTACGACTTGGCATCCAAGACGAAAGCTAAAGAAAGTCTTGAGATTGCCAGGATTGAAGAGAACAACAAGTCTATTATTAATGCAATACTTCCAACCAACGAGCCAGATGCGGAGAATGAGGATGATCCCGCTGAAACCGAGTCGAAGCGTGCAGCAGTTCAAGCTCAGATTGATGCTATCAAGCAGGATGCCGCTATGCAGACCGCCCTCCTCCAGAAGACGATTTCTTATGCTTGGATAGCTCTCATTCGTGCTGCTCGCCGCGTCCAAGGCAAGGGGATGGCGGGCGAGAAGAGCGGAGGTTTCCGGGTGATTTTCGGCGATGCTCGCAAGAAAGGTAAAATCACCAGTGACGTGTATGTGGAGAATGCTCTCATCGAGTATCATTGCTACAAAGACCCAGTCGGCACTAAGATTTTTGAACGCGGCATGAAATTGTTCCCAGAAGATGAGAATTTCGCTCTGGAGTACTTGAAGCATTTGATTGCCATCAACGACATAACCAGTATGTGCTAAACTTTTTTTTGAGAACAACAGTACTGACGTGTGGTAGATGCCAGAGCAGTCTTCGAGACGACTGTAGGCAAGCTCACCGCCAGCCCAGCCACCGCTTTTAGAGCGAAACCAATCTTCGCCTTTCTGCACGAATATGAATCTCACTTTGGGGAGTTGTCTCAAGTTGCGCGTTTAGAGAAACGCATGCGAGATTTGTATCCAGAGGACGCAGTAGGTCTCAAGCACTTCGCGCAACGATATGGTTCTCGCAATTTCGACCCTACAAGCGTTCGTCTCATCTTTTCTTCAACGCAGATTAGACCATCTGCGTTTGTGTACCGCTCGGTTGAGGGCGATCAATCGATCAACAACTCCCCTCCCACTAGGGTGACAGACACGATGGCAACGAACTCTCCGAAGCGACCTTTACCGATTGATGATTTGGAAGACAACCAGCCTCGCAAAATAGCTCGCGCAGAATCTCCACTCAAGGGAGCAGCAGGAAGACGCATGAATCAGCAACAGCGCACCCTTGGCGCTAATGGGAATTTTCAACCAACTCCACTGTCACATGTACAAATGCCTCCCCCAGCGCCACTTCCAGGCCATCTGGCTTTTCTGTTAAGTATTATTCCGAAGGCTTCAACATACGAATTCCGACGCTTTGATCCCGCGAAGATGGTAGAACTCTTGAGAAATGTACAAATTCCTAGCTCAGCGCCAATTCGGCAACCACCACCACCACCCCAACAAGGTCAACAGTGGCCACCACATGCTTCTCAACCTCAGCAGCAGCATCACCCGCAACCACCGATGATGCCACCTGGAATGCCACCTGGAATCCCCCCTGGTGTTGCAGGAATGGTTCCTCCGCAGTATACTGGTAAGAACTAGTCGAAAGAAGATTGTTCATTTCTGTTTTCACACGCTATACCTTGCGTATTTTCAGCCTGCCACCCCCGATTCTGCCTTGCACGTCACGTTCTAGCACTTACTTCGAGCAACAAAGCTGACCACTTGCACAGGCAATTTTAGATATCCATAAGGTAGCGGGACAGTTTCTGTGGCATTCAAATGCGTTTGCTGAGCAAGGCGTTGTGGCGAACAAAGTCAGGGTGCTAAAAGGAGGGCATGCACGTGATGGCTGCACGATCTGAGCATCAATAGCATAACTTGAACGGCGGCAGAGCAAATTGCATAGCGTGGAAAGGGCCAGCAGCCTGAATGTGACTATCATGAGGATCTGGCAGAGCTCATGGTCACCATCTCTACTACACGATAGCTTAGGTGTGTGATGCCTGAAGTAGAATCTTCACTTCATGGATCCTTCCAAATGTTTTACTTCCTCGTGAAGGCTCAGCGTTCTAGATGGTTGCAGTATTGATAAACTGTGCTGACTGATCTTGTAGAAGTAGTTCAAATAACAAGTGGTTCTATCTAAATGAGGGCGTAGAGAGTGCATCTATACGTACAGGTGCTGCGCAGCCAAGCGAAAAAGCGCGAAACGCAGATACCGAAAATACATGCGGAGCTTATGCAATATGCGTATCAAACCTGTAGCAAAACGCTGGTGACACACGTAGCAAAATAGCGCAAAATGTATTGTTGAGTTCAACAGGTACTGATGACCCAGTTCTCATCTCGGTTTTCTTTGTGACAGTGGTAGACTAGTAAGTTAGCAATGGACTAAGCGTACTCCGTACCAGACTTGAGTTGAGCCGCAATCTTGTCATGCGGGAACTTGCATGCCGCTGGTTTTCTCCCCAAAATTTTCAATATCAAACCTGGTCTCGACAAACAGTAAACAAATTACACAAACATCACCACATCTCGAATCCCATCTACTAGTAGTAGTAGTAGTGCGTAGTACGTAGTAACCAGCCATCTGCAGCGCCAAGCTCTAACGTACCTGACCCAGAAGTGCAACAGGT
>NW_006916094.1:0-2750 GCF_000464535.1 Endocarpon pusillum Z07020
TAATAAGGGCTATAAGAAGATAGTTTACTTACTATTTATGTCTCAAAATATAACAGAAATTTATATAAACTTAAAGTTAAAAAGGCAAGATATTAGGCAAAGCAAAAAGAGACGAATTCCAAAATATAATACAAGAAGCTAGCTCTAAGCTAAATAATATCTAGAAGATTATATAATAGGCAAAACAATAATTCTAGAACTAAACTATATAAGTCTTATTCTTAATCCTTAAGCAAGGCTTATATAAAGTAAAGGATATAAAGTCTAAAGCAAAACTACTATAAGATATAAGCTTTCCTCTTCCCTTAGAAATTAATCTAAGTAATCTAGAAAACTTTTACTATTCTTTAGAAATCCCTTAATAAGAAGAGATTACAAAGAAAGAGATCCTTAGAGCAATAAACTATATAATAAAGAATAACGCTCTAAGACTAGATAAGCTCCTAAACTAAGTAATCTAATTAGTTATATAAGAAAAGATAACCCTAATTAAGCGTCTCTTTTAAGTATACTTAGACTAAAGAGTTTAACTAGATTATTATAAAATAATATATATAGTAATACTTAAGAAACTAGGAAAAAGCAATTATATAAACCTAAGAGTATATAGACTAATAGCTCTTTTTAATACTATAAGAAAGATCTTAGAAGCAGTTATCTTAAATCAAATTAAATATATAACTAAAGTATATAATCTTCTTAAACTATTATATAAAAGTAAAAGTTAACAACTTTATATTATTAAAAGTACTAATAATAATAGGAATCCCTTAAGAATTACTAATATTACTAATTCTATACCTCTTCTATAATATAGACTTCTTAGAAAGCTATAAGAATATCTGACTTTATATAAATATTATAGATTTTATAAATAATATTAATATTTTTATATATAATAAAAGTATAAAGCAAAACTATCTAAAGCTAATAAAGATTTATAAGAAATATTAATTATAAGTAAAGAAATATAGTTCTAAATTCTGTCCTAATAAATAAATATATATTATTTGATTTAAAGTCTATTTAGTCTCTACTTTCAGAGCTATGCAGACACTAATCACTCTAGGGAAAAACCCTTACTTCTAGAAAACCCTGGGCTTGCTATGCTTAATGCCTGCTCTTGCAGTGCGTTTGCCCTGCTACTTCTTGTCATCCTGTATATCATTTCCTTATACACATAGGGTCTCGAATGACTAGCGCTACCAGTTAAAATTGCTCTTTAGAGCGTCAGTAAAAGCCTGGCCGAACTAGAGTTAACTTTGGGACGGATCCCTTGCGGCCTGTTCAATGTGTGTGGGGCGCCCTGCGCGCCGCTGGCGGTCCTCTTGCAAGGGAGATGCTGCTCTTGTGCGCTTCCTTAGCCCTAGCAGCGGGTCGCTCGCTTATAAGGAGGCAGAGGAGGACTGTAGTGTCCACTGCCCAGCGTTCTGCATGCTAGCCGCATGCATATATAGGGCGATTCAGCGCCTTTAGATGCCTTCAAAGTATACCCGGAATGAGGAGCACTTATAGCGTTATTATAAGTGGTGCCTTTTTTCATAATTAGCATAGGATACCTTCTCTTTTAGGCAGTCTCTTATTATATAATTATCTATATATTACTTATATCTCGCTTTTCTTCTGCACGCCTTTTATATATGTCTTTATTATTAATAATTAAAGTACTAAGTAGCTATAAAAGCCTGCTTAAATAGTCAGGTTTTAAATAATTAAGCCTGAATTATAAGGGTACTACTAATAATATAGCGTTATATTTCTCAAGTAAGAAACCTTATTAATAAGGATCCCTTAGTTTTTATAGGCTTTTCGCTTATATTTTATATACTTATATACTTTTATTTATATAACTATCTAATTTTTATAATTTAGAGCTCTAATAATATTAATTTAGATACTATATAAATAATTATTACTAATTATATATTCTTTTGCGTATTTATTCCCCCTTTTTTATATATAACTTATACACTTAATAGAACCCTAATTACTTTTACTAAATAGTCCTTTTTATAGATCTTAAGCTTTTTTATAAATAATAAGCTATATATATAGTCTTTTATAACTTTATTAGAGATAATAATATTTATATTGCCGCTTTATAATACTTAGATAGCTGCTGCTTCTAAAATAATCTTCTTAATTTTCTTTAGTATTTGTTTATTATTCTTTTTTTTTAACTTAATTATTTAAATACGTATACTATATTACTAGTGTAACGCCTGCAGAACGCTTGCTTAATATAGGCCGGACGCTACTATAGACGCCTATAAATTTTATTTTAGTTGCTCAAAGGATGTTGCTTTCTGTGCTAGCAGTATCTTTTTAATTTGTGTAAGTTATGCTTTTATTATTTTAATTAGTGGCTAGCGACTTGTAAGTGAGACATAGTTGATAATATTTGCTAACTTATTCAAGTACTGTAGTCTTACCCCCTCTTTCTTAAGACCCTCTTTAATATTAGTAAGTAATTCCTTTATCTTAGTCTATATCTTTGTAGGTCGCAGTCTCTCTTCTATGTTATAGTTCTTGCTTAAAGAAGTACTATATATTAGTCGTGACTCGCTTTTAACTCGCCTGTACTCTGCAGGCCCTCTATTAGGCTTTAGCAGCAGCATTATTATTACCTAGGTAAAGTTAATCTTCTAATTATGAATTTAATAGTTGTAAAGCTTTTAGTTATTTGTAAAAGACAGTTTTATATATAAGTAAGTCTTTTCTAATAAATATAAACTTATATATTTTAATTA
>NW_006916095.1:0-36010 GCF_000464535.1 Endocarpon pusillum Z07020
AGACAGGACTAGACCCTGAACTATATACATAATCAGACTTAGATAATGTAATGATCAGAGGTGATCAGGATGATCAACTCTGAGCACGAATCTTCTAGTCTATATAAGCACGCTCATTTCCCAGATAGTTTCATAGTCTTCGTAGTCAACTCATGTTATCAGCTCATACCTAAGTTGAAGACATCTTAGTATTGTTCACTACTCTTCCTGTTCTACCCAACCAACCCTTTGGACCCAGCTTCTAGTTGAGACTTGTCTTAACCAGTTGAGCCCTAACATCAATGATGAAATAGCTCAAAATGATAGAAGGATATTAGGCCTTGCGCAGGCTGCGTATAAGGGTCGTGGAGTCCCTGTGGCCAATCCCTTACTTATACCAAAGCAGAAATGGGTACCAAAAAGGGCTCACGGCAAGGCTGACGCTAGGGGGCTCACAGGGGCTGAAATAGCTGCAAGAGAGCTTAACGCTCGCGACCGCGAACAGTGGCTGCAAGAGAGAGACCAACTCGCTATCAACATGACTCTGGCCGCTTCTACTGCAGCAGAGATACCCTCATTTGGTTCTAGAGACGTTGCTGTTGTAACAGGGCAGGAGGATGAGATACTTGTTATCAGAGAAACGCCGCCGCCTCCAGAGGAACTAGTTGCTGGGGCAACGCCTCTACCGTTAGAGGATGACTTGCCTGCGCCCTGGGAGGAGAATCCGTTTATTCTGCCTGCATCAACAGCTCCTGCCCTGCTGCAGACGAATGCACGGCCAAAACGGGCTAGAGGACCTACTTTGGACTACAAGGCTATACATGAGGGCAAGCAGAATCAGCCAAAACGAGGCAAATAGGCATAAATATAGATACAACACTATGAAATGTATCAAGAGTCCCAAATAGGCAATATACCCTGTGGCAACCCTCGTTGAAATGCAATATACCCTGTGGCAACCCTCGTTGAAATGCATTCTAATAGATTTGTTACGAGGGGGGATTAAGTGATAAACTCCCCACCTAAATTTGGTGGGGCATATATTGCCAAGCCCCAAACGCCGAGATGCCGAATCTGCAGAAATCGAATCTGGCTGTCGAATCTGGCTGCCCAGAGACAAGCCGAAGTTAGTACTACTAGTATTTGGGCATATCAGATCAACTTGTCCAAACTCGAACGTGCAGCAGCTCTCGCTTAGGTGAATCATGTAAACAAAACAGTGATGCCTGAGATCATGATTCATATGCCAAGATAGATCGCTGTGTCATGGTCTCCTGATAAACAGAGTACAACTTCAAATTTTCCTTCTAACATGGGGCTACACTTAAGCGTATAACATTGAGGAAGCTGGGTGCATTGACGCTTTAGATAGAAGCAGACCGAAAAACTCGGCAACCTTTCCACGGGCTCAGCGAGCAAACCATGGAGGATTTGCCAGAGCGGCTTTCAATAGCTATCCTCGGCTGCGGTACGTCTCAGCGACTACAACTCCCACCATGTCAAGTCGCACGAACTATACTCACGAAATTTAATACTCTAAAGGCAAACTTGGGACATCTCTTCTCTGTGGCTTTCTGTCACCGAAGCGTTCTACTCCGACACTCTCTACATTCCCATCACTCTTATCGTCTGTGCGAACTCCCCTCGAGATATCTAACATTAGCGTTACTGTCCGCGAAGCCGCGAGTGTCGATCGAGTTCGGCAAGCTGTCCTGTCACTGCAGTCCACCTCGTCACCATCTCGCCCTTCTCCTCCGCAGGTAACCGTGGGATTGCAAGACCAAAACGCGCGAGCTGCCCAGGAGGCAGACGTCGTAATACTAGGATGCAAATCATATGCTTTCGCGGACATCTTGTGTGACCAAGATGTTCGGACGGCCCTTCTTGGGAATGAGAGGAGAAAGACACTGGTTAGTGTATTGGGTGGCGTCACTATTGCGCAATTGCAGAGCTGTCTCTCCGACTCCAACGCACAAGAATTCAATGACAAACAGCAACGTCCGGGTATTACTGACCCGGAATGTCTCTGCACTATCGTTCGCGCAGTTCCCAACATGGCCGCTCGTAATCGTGAATCTGTAACTATCATTTCGTCCTCAGATCCGTCCATCCCGCCTCAGGACGACAACAACCGCCAAGTCAACCGTCTCTTTGCCCTCCTTGGTCCTACCAAGACACTTCTCGAATCACAAATCAATCACGCCTCGGCCATTGCTGCGTCATCTCTAGCCTTCTATGCAAAAATAATCGCCGGTGCTGCTGATGGCGCTTTGGATTGCGGGAACGGCCAAGGTTTGTCTAAGGAGGATGCGATGTGGATCTCTGCGCAAGCGGTCAGAGGCACCAGTGGGCTTGTAGCTGCTGGCCAAGATCCCAGCTGTGTTGTGGCAGAGGTCGCCACGAAGGGCGGAAGCACTGCGGCTGGTTTGAAAGTTATGGAAGAGCGAGGGGTGATTGAAGCGGTGAGTGCGGCAGTTAAGGAATGCGCCAGAGCTACAGAAATGCTCTCAAATGCGAGTACGAGGTAGGCGTGGCGTTGCTCATGTCACCTGTTGAACCATGGTGCCTGGGAAGACATGCGACGTCTGCAGATTTTTAAGTCAATGGCAACCAATCCAGCGATTCCGAACGTCGTTTTGGGCTTGTAACTCACGTTGAGTCAAGCCTCGTTTCTAGATGATTTATGCTGCAATAAATCAATACATCAACTTCACACATTATTGGACTTGGCTACGACTTTGGTTCTGTCTTATATGCGACTGGTCGGCATTCAATGACAGGATATAGCAGTGTGCACAAAGCTGAGCCATTATATGTCGCAGTGATGCAACCTTCAGGCTACATTCGTACGAGTTCAAAAATTACATCCCATAGAAGCAAAATCCATGTTCTCAGGTGGTGCAGTACGTGGAAGGCCACTTGGTTGCATCAACCTTGTGCGTGCTACATTGGAGAACTTTTCTTTCTCCGAGCGAGGACAAGACTTTGAGCTTTTGACGAACACCTTGTATACTGTGTTACTATCATTCATCATCAAATTGACACATCCTCCGTCAACTACTACATACTTTGACCCCATGCGAAAACCATCAAGCTGCACGTTGGTACAGAAGGTCCACCAAGAATTAGCTGGCATGCACCATTACGCAACTATTGTGGTATCGGTGTCCTTCATAAGAGCCTCCGCCTTGAGTTGATACTCGCAGAAGAGGTCAATTGCCTGCCGAACAATGTCAGTAACGGCATACCATCACACGGCGACGTTTAAAAATGCTGGGTACCTGGGTCGTCTTCACCCTTCCCTTCCCGCCATCACGCTTTGCAAATGTCTCTCGAAATCGCGCTTCCTCATCGAGGAAACTTCTGCGCTCCATCTCTTGCCCTTCTATTTTGGTGTTGTGGTTGAACAAGGAGAGAGCGGCCACTTTAGCTTCCGGCTCTGTCATCTCGGAAAGAGGATGTAGAAGCGTGGGAGGGAGGGTGAGTGCGGCAACACCAGCAACTTGCATAACCTCGTCCACTGAGATAAGACTGCAAGCTTTCACTCGAGTCGCGTACGAATACCGCTCAAAGTATTGTTGCGCCTTGACACATAGGTCAAAGATCGGGTCCGTATCATGGTATCTGCAAATCTGAGCTTGCCTGGTTTTGGCGTTCTGACTGGAGAACATCACCTACTCTTCGTCAAAATGGACTCTGAGCTCGTGCACAAATGGCGAAATCGAAATGCAACCCGCTTCCGCGGCAAGTATCGCCTGTTCCATGGTGAACAGTGTTGTTGCCAGGGTCTTGATTCCCAAGTCCTTCAATTTACGGCAGGCTTGCAGACCCTCCCAGGTAGCTGGGACTTTGATGCAAAGCCTAGATAGATCGAAGCTAGGGTCCAACCGCTGGCAGAGGCTGGCGATACCTACACCGCGTCATTGATCGCCCTATGTTAATCTAGCTGCTGGACGTGACTTAGAAACGTACGTTGACCATTTTGGATTACCTTCGGTGTGGAATAGGAAAGGCTTGGATTGGCCATGACATGAATGTTTCCAGGGATCAATGGTGCAATAGTCAGAGATAGGCTGATCATCTGTCATGCCCATCAGCAAGCACGATGGTGGTGTACTATTCGATTGACTTAGGCGCATGCGTACCGATATCTCGACTGCTAGCTCTTCGAAAGACACATCCGGGTATTCAGGCAGAATATGTCGGCTCAGATCAGCGGACTTCTTGAGCAAAGCTGCACGACGAGGGTTCAGAAGCTCAAAGTAGCTATCTGCCTGGGCGTCATCAGCGACCAGTCGCCGCTCCGAACGTTCTTACATACCTGATTCGAAGTGCAATCGACGAACGGTCCTAGCTCCGTGACGACTTAATGGCACGAATCAGTTATTGATCAACTAGCATCTTTACGGCCGGGCTTGCGAAGATAGAAGGTTACTCTGAATGTCCAGGCTGTCACAGTCAACCTGGGTCCTGGAGCGGAGGTACTCTAGCAGGTTGACGTAGCGTTCCGATTCGTTAATAGAGCCCATATTGATGGAGAGTGTCTGAAAGGGAGAAGGTACTGAAGAAAAAGAAAGCCAGAAGGACTTGTATATGAAGCCTGAGATTTTGAGGTTCTGATATGGTATAAGGAATCAACGGATGGATTGGGACCTAGGTCAGCGTACGATAGTGAGAAGGTGGGGTACTGTGAGAGACCATCTTGCGGGGCAACAGTATTGGCGGTCTACATGTCTCTGCTTCTGCATATCCAGACTGTGCAAAATCCTACATGGGCTGTTTGTAAGTTACTTCCACGCGCTGCCTCATTTCACGCATGGAAAGCTGATACTAGGATAAATGGTAATCTGTAAGTAATTGAAAGACGCGCCACAGTATCCGCTTAGAGTGTGGGTGATTTACTAAATTAGGCTTGCATAACTACTAGTAAGTAGTCCCGAGGCTAACTAAGATTCTCCGGGCCGAAGGGCCCAGCCACCAAGCCAGATTTCTTCTTATCTTTCATCTTACTACTATGGTAAAAGCCATAATTGATCGTGGCACAGCACTAGTAGCAACTAGTTCGGATACAGCGCCACCTCAGTGTCTAGAAGTTTCTTAGGCAATTGTTAGTATCAATTAGCTATAACAATACCACTTAACTGTTCAAAGCTTAGCTGTCTCGTTTGGAGCCTGTTTTGATGCAAATATACTAGCGCTGTCCTACGAATACTTAAGCCTAGTACTGTAGTAGACTCAATAAAAAGGTCTTATCTCTAGCGGCCATCACGGTGCGAAAAGCGCTTTACCAGGCCGATATTGACAAGTCATCAGTGAAGGTCCCGAACACCTCATGCATTACGCAGCTACTTCTGAGTCAATAACCCTCGTTGTTTCAAGCCTGGGATAGATCATGGTGCAGGGAGATACAGCTTATCCACGATTATGAGCTATCAGGGAGCAGGGCAAGCTGTTACGATGCTCTACATATGCGCATTTGCTGAAAGTTACTGTGCAGAGTGCGTCACCTTGCAGTAGGACTACAACCATGTCAAGGTCTCCTTTGGTTTGCCTGTTATGTGCCGTGAATGGGCATTGTGCTCGATTTGCTTCTCGATGCGGCAAGCACCTCATGCATTGCGTAGCTACTTCTGAGTCAATATCCCTCGCTTCAAGCCTGGGATAGATTATGTTGCAGGGAGATGCAGTTTGTCCACGATCATGAGCTATTAGCGAGCAGGGTAAGCTGTTACGACGCTCTACATATGCACATTTGCTGAAAATTTACTGTGCAGAGTGGGTCACCTTGTAGTAGGACTACAACCATGTCAAGGTCTCCTCTGGTTTGTCTGTTATGTGCCGTGAAATTATGCTTGATCTGCTTCTCGATGCGGCAAGTCAGCTGATTTGCTCCAATGCTCTCAATCGAGGATCTGGCTTTCAACTTCTTTCTGCGAGGGAAGATGGCCTTTTCTTCTCTGACGTTAAGACTTCCCCTCTGGGTTCAACCATGCATCTGGTCACAAAAGAAACATCGGAGGATCTTATCCTTCAGCAATGCCATTTTCCTACCTCTGCTAGGAGAGACGTGACAAGTCATCACTATGAGACGATAAGCGTCTCCGATCATTCAAGATTCCGTGCGAGTTCGGGGAAGAGCTTTGGGCCATTAGATGAAGTAGTACTAGCTGCTTGGGCAATCCTATTACGCAGTTATTTTCGGAGGAGCATTGTTTCTTTTGCGGTGCTTCTCGGTTCTAAAGGTCCTAAGTATCTCGGGAACTTCACCGATGATATACTATTGCAAGGAGACGCCGAAGCTTTGGTCCTACGATATGACATCTTCGACGGGTGTCTAATCCAAGATGTTCGTGCAAGCGTCTGTCGGATATCCAGAGCGGGTCTGAAAAAGACTCAGATCAGTACGGCATTCAATCTGTTGAGCTCTGCGCCCCTCATAGATGGCTACTCGAAGGGGGGGAACGTTCAGCTGGCGCACGAAGATATCCTTGATGATGGTGTAAGTGACGCTCTTGACCTTGTTGATACATGACCAGATGCAGACAAGTTCAAGATGCTGACTGTCCGACTGTAGTTCGACTTTATATTGAATTCGGAGGCCATAGAGTCGTCGATCCATGTTTCCATGAGCTATCGTTGTCCTGCAATTTCCAGGCAATACGCTCAAGCCGTGGCAAATACGCTTCGAAATATCATAGAGAAAGTAGTTTCAGACCCCGGGCTTACCATCGACAAAACAGATTTCGTCAGTGATGACGATAAAGAGAAGATGATATCGTGGAATGTCAAGGTCCCCTACGCTCAAATGACCTGCATGCACTACCTGGTTGAATCCGTCGCGCGAGCGATACCATCTTCCGAGGCTATCTGTGCCTGGGATGGCACCGTGACTTATGCTCAGCTCAATGCACTTTCGTCAATTGCCGCCCAGCAACTAGTTCGAGCTGGTGTCGGCCCCGGAACCTATGTACCTTTCGCTTATGAGAAAAGTCTCTGGACGGTGGTCGCCACATTCGCCATCTTGAAAGCTGGTGGTGCATTTGTTCCGCTCGACCCAGCACACCCGAGAGCGCGGCTCAAGGAGATTCTGAACAGCATAAATGCAACTGTGGTGGTTACCTCAGACTTGTTTGCATCCAGCATGCAGGGTTTGGCCGAGCATGTGATAGTGGTAAACGCAAAGACGGTCTCCAGAGGTCAGAGTAACGAAACCAAAGGCTTCTGTGCTGCCAGTGTTGGGCCTAAGGACCCTATCTTCGTTCTTTTCACTTCCGGCTCAACCGGCAAACCC
Source organism: Endocarpon pusillum Z07020 (assembly GCF_000464535.1). Lineage (NCBI taxonomy): Eukaryota > Fungi > Ascomycota > Eurotiomycetes > Verrucariales > Verrucariaceae > Endocarpon > Endocarpon pusillum. The sequence continues at coordinate 7,271 of NW_006916095.1, forward strand.
AAGGGGATGATCCACGAGCATGGAGCAATCTGCACGCATGCCATAACACATGGAGAAGCAATGGGCTACCATGGCGCACGCGTATTGCAGTTCGCCGCTCACACCTTCGATGTTGCAATTATAGACATTTTCACAACATTGATCTTTGGTGGCTGCATATGTATTCCGTCTGAAGAAGACCGCAGGAGCAACATCGTTGGTGTGATCAACAGTATGAAAGCAGATTACGCTATTCTGACACCGTCCTTTGCAGGCTTGATTGAGCCATCTGATGTTCCGACTCTCAAGACACTTGCAATTGGTGGCGAGGCTCTTCCTCAAGATCGTATTCAAAGGTGGGCAGAAAGAGTCTCGCTCATCCAGATTTACGGGCCCGCAGAGGTCGGTATATGCCTCATCATGCACATGCATTCTAGAACTTCTCCAGAGACTGTTGGTTATCCACTTCCAAATTCCTCATGCTGGCTTGTGGACCCAGACAACCCACATTGTCTCGTGCCTATTGGGGCAGTTGGCGAGTTGGTAGTGGCTGGCCCAAGTTTGGCACGCAGTTATCTCAATGATGAAGTCAAAACCCGATCATGCTTCCTTGAAAACCTTGATTGGGCAGATCAAATGGGGCTCAAGTGTGGACGCTTTTATAGGACGGGAGATCTCCTCAGATATAATACGAATTTATTTGATGGGGCGTACGACTTTGTTGGCAGGAAGGACACCCAAATCAAGCTTCGAGGACAGCGGATCGAACCCGGTGAGGTCGAGTACCATATAGCATCCATCCCAGGAGTGGCCGTCTCGATGGTGACCCGACCCGAGCGAGGGTGCTTTGCCGGAGAGCTAGTTTCCGTGGTGCAAATGCGTAGCACAGAATCTTCGCGTGTTCTGAGCAAACCCATATCTATTGCGCTGGATCAGTCTCTATCTATAGAGGCTGTTCGACGAAATCTTGTCGGAGCTCTGCCAGGCTACATGATTCCGACAGTATGCATTGTGGTCGACAATATGCCATTCGTACCGTCTCTGAAGATAAACCGGAAGCTGGTGGACCAATGGCTCACGAACATGACATCAAGACCTTCTGAGGTGGTATCGGCCACACTGAATGATCTACGAGCTTCGCTCCTCGATCCTGGCGAAGCTACAGCAAACCTCCTCAGTGCCAAAATCGTGGAACTAGTGGCACGCAAAGACGAAGCCAGGGAGTCAATGCTGAAGAGGCATGACTTTGTTCTTCAGAAAAGTGGTATCGACTCGATCCAAATCATCTCTCTTTCAATCTTTATGCAGAAGGAATTTGGGATCAGAATACCAATGCATCAGCTGTTGAACTCAACAACAACCATTCGCGACCTAGCATATTTGATTGATCATCGCAATGACTCGTCTACCGCTTCTACCATACATACAACCGTCAACGTTGCTCAAGAGGTCGCAATCTGGAGCGAGAAATTGTTCCGGGACATCAAACCGCAAGGCTCGAATGGTGATTCAGCCGCCTCAGTGGCCATTCGAAATGTGTTTCTCACCGGCGCTTCTGGATACCTAGGCTCGGCTATCCTTCAACAGCTCGTGGCGAAACCAGATTTGCGAATCTTCTGCCTGGTACGATGCGCCACGGAATCCGCAGGGTTCCAGCGCGTCAAGGAGACCGGCATCAGAACCGGCTGGTGGCAAGACTGTTATGGCTCTAGAATTCAAGTATGGCGGGGCGACCTCACAGAAGACGATCTTGGACTAGACAGCCGGCAGTTGGATTGTCTTTGCGGAACAACAAGTCGAGAGGACTTACATATTCACGCCATCATCCACAACGGCGCAAAGGTACACTACAGCTCCGACTTTCTCACCCTTAAAGCTACGAATGTCCATCCAACATCCGAGCTCCTTAAGATCACGGCGCAGGCGGCCAATATTTCATCCTTCGTCTTTGTTTCTGGTGGCAGAAAGCCCAGCATTAAACCGGACAATGAGGAAGATCCTGAGTCTCACCGCAGCGATGCAGCTAATCATATCGATCAAGCCGACGGTTATGCCCAGACGAAATACGTATCCGAGCAGCTCGTGCGGAACTGCGTTGATCATACTTACTTCCAATCTAAGTGCCTCTCCACAATCAAGCCTGGGTACGTTGTCGGTTCCCGCCAAGCCGGCATTGCTAACCAGACCGATTTCATTTGGCGCCTTATCGCGGGCTGCGTGGAGATTGGAGCGTACAACCATGACGAGGCGGCACATTGGCTCCTGATTGCCGACGTAGATTGCGTGGCTCGTCGTGTTGTCTCCAGCATCTGCAATGACGCTGCTAGCCATCACTCCGGTCGTGTAGAGAAGGTGTTGGAGGGCCTTCGCTTCGCGGAGTTGTGGGAAATGCTGGCACGGGATTTTGGCTACGACTTAGAAAGGCTGGGTTATGATGAATGGATGGGACGGTTGAAAGGAGCGATCATGAAGAAGCGCGAAGAACACCTTCTCTTCCCACTTATTCATGTATTGGAAAGGGACGGAGGGACCATAGGTTCGCGGGAGATGCCCGTAGGCGTGGACAGTGAGGGAATGAAGGAGGTCATCAGAAGCAATGTGAAGCGATTGATTGAGGTTGGGTTTTTGCCAAGTCCTCAGAAGTCTCCGTGAATGATAATTTGTTATAGAAGATTTTGCACAAGGTGAAGAGGGTAGATGCCTTTATAGCACCTTAGATTGCTTTTTAACATAAGGGGCACTATCAGTGTTGCAGGACCCGCACGCAGGACGAGTGGTCCGCTCGATCCTTTACTACATTTCATCACACATGGTGCGTGATTCTCGTAGAGAGGCATCCCGATTTTCTGACTCGGCAAAAATTCGGGTGGCTCTAGAGGTCTTCCGCATACGTTTGGAACATGCTTGGGAAGGTGTTGATAAAAGGAACTCTTTCTACAGCCCATACATTTATCCAAGTTGTTCAATCCCCCTTTCCTCTACGATGCAACCTCGCAAATCCTATACTTGGCAATAGCTTACCACCAAAACCACCAGCAGACAAACCCCACCTCCAGGACATCCATCCCCAGCCAACCCCTATCCTCACCTCGCAAATTCTGGCTACGTCTATTCTTTGGACGCCTCAAACCCTTCTCATCCGTCTCCATCAATTCGTCTCTCTCCGGCACTGTCGGCGGATAGAGCATATACCACAACGGCACCGCTGCTTTTAGGATAGCGTCGAGAAGCTTCAGGAGCGCCCCAATGAAGGGGAAGAACAAGATGCCGGAACCCGAGGATTCCGCTGGGTCGGGGCTTGTAAAAGCGAGGAAGCGAAGGCCGAGCGGGATGGAGGCGAAGATGATGTAGGAGAAATAAATCAACATGTCGAGGGTGAGGAGGCGGTAAGGGAGCGGCTTGCGGCGGAGCGCGGAGCGCTCGTTGGCCGGAGACAGAATGGAGCCGCTGACTTCGAAGGTCGGAGGGCTGAGGGTAGACGGTAAGAGGGAGAGGAGGCAGCGGGATGCGGTGTCTTGGGAGATGAGAAGGTCAGTTTGTAGATTATGAAATGGGTTCTGGACCTGGAATAGTTATTGGGTAAAGTTTCGTAGGCCCAGAGAGAGAGCAATGCTGCTACCGTGCTTGTGTGGCCCTCGGTAGAGCGAACTTACAAGGAGCGCAATAGACATCCATACTTTGAAAACTCGCTAGGCGTTGGGATCCAATATGCGCATACATGATATAGTTGTTGATCTTATGTGCTAGGAATGCTGCCGGAAAAATACTCCGCAGCCAGAAAAGATCTTCGACAGTTGCCATGGCGGCAAACTCCTCATGCGGAATGGGATGAATTGCGATTGGCAACAAGACGAGTGCCAAAACATTCGTCACATGGGCGTAGTCCCTAAGCGCTTGCAGGACACCAACTCCTCTTTGGACCCAGGTCATCTGAGAGGTGAACCTCGAACCTGCTAGATAGAATCCAAATTGCTTGTGAACTTCTATGCCAGCAACTGTCTGTTTGTGAAATATCAGCAATGAAGAGGTCTGGTCAAATCAGTCTTGACAGGAAGAAAAAACGACTTACCCAACGCATCCTCTGTCTTACATGAGCCCGTAACGAATCTGGAGCCAGTCCAAGTTGCAGGTCTTCCCGAATAAAAGCAACCTTCCAGCCGGCATTACTCAAAGCAGCCGAGCACATCAGATCTTCTCCTGCATGGGCCAAAGGCCAGCCTCCGATGTCGTTAAGGGCGCTTCTCTTAACGACAAACCCGGATCCTGTGCACATGGCGGCGTCTAGGCGGTCGTTTAAGGGTTCGAATATCGTAAACCAGATGTCAAATTCTGCCTGCTGTCCTAATGGATCCGTGCTGGGGACATTGTAGTAGCGCTTAGTACCGCATTAGCTCGGACTTCAACTGGAGGTTTTACAATGCATTTCAAGTACCTGGGGAGGGCATGCTAGGGCCACCGCGTCGTCCAAGATCAAATGGGGTACCATCCTTCTCAGCCAGTCAGGCTCCGGAATCATGTCAGCATCGAGAGAGGCGAGATAATCCGAGCTACCCAAGCGCTGCGTCTGCTCGATGCCGAATCGAAGGTTTCCCGCCTTAAAGTAGGACTGGTCACCAGGTCTTAGGTCTCTAGATAGATAACACAGAACTGGACCGTTCTTTTCTGCGGACTGCTTGCTCAACACGTCCACCGCTTGTCGAAGCCCTTGGTCGTGGCCATCATCAAGAACGAAAACCCGAAATCGCTGCGAGGGAAAGTCTTGTGCAGCTGCCGCCGCGGCTGTATCGATGATTACATCAATAGCCTCTCCACAGCATGGAATAAAGACATCGACAGTGGGAGCGGAGCTGCCCACCAGTCGATAGCATGGGCGAACACGAGTGTCACTAGCACCAAAGAGAGCCAAGATTGTGTTGATGGCAAGAACTACCTCCTGGAAGGACAAGCACACCTCCGCCCAGAGTATAATCCACATTCGCCATATTATTTTAGGCGTGCCGACCTGCACTGACCATGCGAGATGGAATTCAGCAGTGATGTAGAGAAACCATAAAGCCCAAGAAATGAGATTAGAGAACTTGAACAAATTGGGATGGATTTCTAATGGGACAGGCTCGCCAGTGGACCGCTTGATCTTGTACGAACCATGCTGGATCTCAGATTCCCCTAGTGGATGCATCGGAAGTACCTCTGTAGGGGGCACAGAACAGAGGAGGGCGACCTGGAACTTTAATGGATACTCAGGAGAATACTAAGAGCTTCTGATGCCCCTCATCAAGAATAACCGATCCCAGCCGTAGCATGTCCGGAATCCCTGTCAGAAAACATGTCTTTTTCGAAAAGGTGCTGTTTTCAGCACCAAGCCCAACCATGACCACTGGCCTGCAAAGACGAGGATGCCGAAGCTCGTTGCTCGCCCCGGGAAGGATATGCTGCTGTTGGCCGAAGCCGAGTTTTGGCGGTCGGTCTGGCCTGGCTAAGATGCATATTCACGGAAGGATCCACATCGATACCCGTACCTAGTGTGGGGTAAACTACAGAATTACAGCGTATCATGCATTACTAGATCAGAAATTGATCGACGAAGAATCCTGAAATGGTAATATGCCCTACACACTAGTTAGCAGTGGTGCACCCACAAAGCTCGTTCCTGGCATGTTTGTGATAGTCAGGACTGCATGCCACGAGTCTAAAATAGTGGTGAATGACATTTACGTACATACCACTTAGCAGTACTAGTAATCTCCTACTTCTGCAAAATTCCGTGTAGCTGTATCAATCCTACAACGATACTAAGTACACAAGTATCTGTCATTAAAATTCTAAATCTGGAATCTCACCAATCTAGATCTGATCTACTACGTTGGGTCATGATGTCGATCCATCCGCCTCCGCTTGCCACCATAACCTTAACTGATGTGATGAGAAATCTGAAAGCACAACCATTGAACTGCAGGTGCAAACTGTCTCATTCCGTCTGGCCCATGCTGCAGAATGCTACTTCCTGGCTTCAACGGGAAACCAATGTAAGATGCAATAGCAGCTACTTAGCTGCTGCCGACCAGAAGCCATCGCACGAAAGTTTTAGTGAGAGGGGCAGACAGAGCCTTTCCCCCTCTTCTCAATGCAGTAAACTTTAGTCACTTGTTCGAGTCTCTGGGTGGTTATCTTCAATTACAGTTCTTTCCCTATCAGGTTACGTTGGACGACTATTGTAGTGTCTGCTTGAAGTCGTTTGGAACTTGGTTGCTATCCGTGCGAAGAAGTAATGCGGCTTCTCGAGACCAGCTGCATAACCACAACTTGCATGAGAGGAAGCGACCCTTTCGAAACGTTGTGCATCTTTACGGTGGATAATGATACAGCGCGTTGGTCATGGGAATATTCGGACAAACGGAACATGGATGGTTATTGTTCGAGTTGACTGTAAAACTTTCAGCAATAGGAGGCAGCAGACACATTCCGATCATCCCATGGTGTTTCTCTTCATAGCGCTCTCCACTGCCTTCTCCCAGCTAGTCTTGTGAATGTACCATCCTTCAATAGCAACCACCAAAACAAGTCCGATCGCTGAACCCTGTCCTAGAAGTCAGCTTTGCTACAAGGGAAAGGATCCGTGGCTACTCACAGCCCAAAACCCATACAAGTCCCAATGCAACCCAAACCCTGTTCCTAACGAGATTGGTAGCCCGATCGCGTAGTAGCTAAAGAGGGCAACCCAGCCTCCGATCGCCTGCTTTCCTAGGCCCCGCAGAATGCCGCTGCAGTTTGCAGCTAAGGCATCGAGTAACTGCATTGCTGCGCAGAGGGGGAGCACCCTGGCTACTAACTCGGCAACGTCCGTGTCATTGGTGAGAATCCATGGTATGCGATGTCTGAGACTGTTTAGGATGACCATGTTACATACTCCGACACAGCATGCCGCTATCAACGAGACCCTGGCGGTCACTTGGGCTGTGTTGGAGAGTGTGGCACCAATGAGATTGGCAATACGAGTCGAGGCAGATATCGATAAGGGGAAAGATAACTGGCATGCCAAGACCACGAGCATGCTGAGCACACTCTGAGCCGCCAAGTGTGTTGTTGATATCCAACTAGCAGCCAGCGTTAGAAATTCAAAAGCCAGATACTCAGCCATTACCATGATCAGCCCAGGAAGGGCGAGCCGGACCATGGGTCCCCAATTCTTGAAGGCCTCCCTGGACAATCCACCCCAACATTCCATGCCATCCACGAAGCGGATGTACAGGAAGAGACATATTGGCATCAGGTTCGCGGTCGAAGCTACTGCGATAGGAGCTCCGACAAAGCCCCAGCCAAGTTGCTGGTGCACTGTCAGTAACCCATTTATTTTTGATGAGCGCCAAGCACTTACCCAAACGAAGAGCCAATTGAGAAACACATTCAGCGGCGCACAAACTAAAAGCACGTATAGTGTGGCCGAAAAGAGACCCTGGGCTTGTGCAAACCTCTTTCCGCTCTCAAAGACTGCAATTCCAGGTGCCCCCAAAAGTACGATCTTTAGGTATAATCCAGCCAAAGCAGCAGTTTCCTTCTCTGGAACAATGGCCTCCAATATTTGCGTTCCAGCTAGCCAGATGATTCCTATGGGAATCGTCATGACCCAGAGGAAATAAATCATCCTTTGCATTTGCAACCCCACAAGGACTTTGTTCCCTGAACCGTACGCCTGGGCGCATAATGTGTCTAGGCTGGTTGCCAGACCCTGGTACACTGCGTATCCGGTGATATTGGCCGTCATGCTGGCTAGAGAGACAGCCCCAAGTTCAATTTTGCCAATGTGTCCAACCGAGAAGATGCTGGCCATTGGCAGCGAATACTGTAGCATACATGTCAGGATCAGCGAGCGCGAGTATTTTGCCAGTACTTTTGCCTCCCGCTGCCAATCCGTTTGATTCTTCGTAGGACCTGTCGCATTCTGCCATCTTTTGTTCGTGTTTTCTGGGGTGCTTTCATCTCCTTCCGGTGGTCCTAGACTCCCAAGTAGAGCAGTTCTTTCGAATGCTTCGTAGGTTGCTGTCGGGGAGAGCGTAGACTCCTCATCTCGATATCTTGTCCGTCCAAAGCCTATGCTTATGCCTGACCCCCGCACGCTCATGCGCTTGCGAGAGGTACCCGATGAGTGACTATCTCTTCGAGGAAGTCCAGCAAAGTCGAACTGTTGATCGTGAAGAAGGTTTCGCTCCCCTTTCGATGTTGTTTCTGGCCCTTGCTCTGTCCATAGTGGTGGTTCGGCGAGCGGTAACGGATACCCTAGAGTAGCTGGTATGGTGGAAGGGATGGAGCTAAGCTGATTGCAGAATCTGATATTGTGGGGATCCTGGCGGGCAGCGGGAGATTCGGAGTCATCCAGGAGTTCTCTGTCATCTCGAGATACCGTCTGCGCGTTATGATGGGCGCCTTCTGGAGGATTCTGCGATATTGAAGCCTTGTCTATTTGCGCAGAAGGCATGAGATGACCAGGCCCAGGTTTGTGCTGAGTGTTAAGAGCCTGGCAATGGCTGATCATATGATGGTCGGTTAGGATGATCTCTGAAGGATGGCCATGCGTCTGTAGAGTGGCTCGCGGTTATAGTATTAGTCGAACGGGAGCTTCAACGTGACGATACCGGAAAGACGACGGCATAGGCGAAGCAAGTAAGCACAGCCAAGTCGAAGAAAACCGCTCATCAGTTCACTGTCATTTCTGCCAGCGTTGCTTGTTCTACCGTCCATAGCTGTCAAAGCCAGAGTCAACTAAGCAATGCGCACACGCATGCAGAGAGGAGACCAGGGGTGCATGCATCCTGAAGACTTTAGTGCTGCCGCCAACAGCTGCAAGCATTCCAGTAGAATGAAAGACAGTCTATTGGTACAAATTGTTATATTTTGGTAGGATGACAGTCTCATGAGATAGCCGTAAGATATGTTCAAGCAAAGAATCAAAGACTATGACCAGACAGACAGCATTCAACGATACATGGCAGATTGCGATTTTGATGGAGTTCAACTTGATAGCAGCGTGCACCCCATCGTGTTGCAGATTACGGAGTACTTTGGGTCTACTAAAGCTGCCTGGTAGGACAGACTTCGAACTTCGAAGATGTCTCCTTCGCAAGAAGGCTAGATGGACTGGTGTCAAGGCACTACGGCACTCCGCATCATCGCAGGCCCAAGCCGCCTGCAAATACGAAATTTCCATCCCACCATTATGCAAAAGAATCGTTGACAAGTGTCGCCTACCAGTGAAACAGCGAGATCGGAACCATATCTGGTACATCCGGGTCCAAGTCCTGCCGCTATTCGGGTATCCAATTGATTGGGTTGACTAGGGTTTTTGGGGGTGGCATCGAGAATTCGTAGCTACCATTGTCAATCATACCCGGATGTTCGGAACACGGCGCAACTGCGAAGCCTAGCCAGTAGTTTGGTAGCAAGGAGAAATTCGGAGACTCGGGGCTGGTGCCAAGCTAGATAAGCAGAGCGACTTCCCCAGGACGTTTGAAAGTGCCCGCTTTCAATTACGCAAGCTCAGCGGCAGAGCTCAAGTACCACTACTCTTCAGTGTGCCTTACCACAATATCTCTCTCTTTGTTTGAAGAAAACCTGAATGAAGTGCGGCCAACACTACCGCTGGTTGGCCACACTCTTTTCGGGCAGCAATCTCCTCACTTCGACTAATGAGCAGCCGCAATGTTCGCCAATCAGTCTCTACCAACTAAAGTACCGCTCGACGCATCCCTTTTGGGATTCCGCAATATGAATGCACCTTGTGCTGGCACCTATGTGCCGTCACAGCGTTGCCTCGACTCTCCATATCTATGCCGAATTCCTCGCTTCTCCTCGCTCCCGTCTCACCTCATTCGTCTCAACGAGCCAAGTACAAACTGTTCAACACCCTCTCCTATGCGCGCCGATATCTACAGCAAGAAAGTACCACTCCTTGATTGAGTTTATTCTGCTTCATGAGGTCCATGCTAACGACATCAGTCACCGGATTCCCTTGTTTCGAACTCCTTTCAAACACAGATATCGGAGCAATTCCCAAAAACTGGCTCCTTGACCTGACTACCCTAAGCGCGCTTTGGTCTTCATAATCACACTGTGGACAGCTTGCCAGGCAAACTTGTCTCCGCTTCCGCAAAGGACAAAACAAGGTCAACAGTACTTGGTCCAGCTTCCAAGAGCGCAGTCGTGTCCCAGGCGCTACCTACAAAGAAGGGCGCCCGCATACTCCTCCGGACTTCCTGACATGTTCATTGGGTAGATTTCATAATCTATCCTTGACTCCTCCACTGTATTGTCTCCGGTATTATTCGTGGGACCTCAAGGAGTGGATTTCCATCGGGCTGATCATGGACAGAAAGGTTGAGCGCCACCTCACCTAGCGAACGTCCGCATAGAAGGCTACCATGACCGGCGCTATTGGTAATGCATCGAAGGCCGTGCCCAATAAGCAAGGACAAGGATGTACCAGCTGCACCACTCTCACCGGCGAGAGATCGATTGGAATTGCTCGACATGATAATGATCTGTTACCATCGGTCAACTTGGGGAGTCCCCTACCTCCGGACATGGAGATGTACAATTCTGCGCAAGCAGATGATCAGTCTGTCTCGCCAGTGGAGAATGTTCAATTTGAACAGGTTGGCCCGAATGACTTTCCTTCATCATCTGGATATATGACTCCCTCCAAAATCCCTGTGCAGGGAGCGGGCTGTCAAAACCGTGCATTCCTGATCCCGGAGAGTTTTCGAGAATCTAATCCTCGCGTGTCCATCCCTGTGCAAACCAGTCAAGTGCTCCAACAGCATCATCTTCCAATCTTGGTCCGTTGTGTTAGTTTTTCCGAGTCATGCCAACCATGGAGCGCTTCATTTTCGGCGGAAGATGCACTGTGCATGCCAGATAATGTGACCCCTGTGCCAGTCGCGACATGGAATGGAAACCTTGAGAAATGGCAGCAGCCGCTACAGGAATTCCCTCCAGGTTTGGACCATGATGATCCTTGGAGCTCTCTGGGCCATCATCCCATTTCAAGCCCAATTTTGGTCAAAAATACTCATCCCCATCACGAGGGGTATGGTTCAATCCTAAAAGCACAGGATGATGATGCTAATGTTGGAACCATTACACAGCACCAGAAACTGAATGGCTTGCCTGGAAATATATATGAACATACCGCCGATGAGAATTTCGAAGGTTTGGCAAGTTTCGCCGCCAGCAAATCTAACCCATCCACGTTCATTGCTGCTTCGGACTGTTGGAGCTCTGACCCTAGTGCCGCCCCATCCCCAAAACCGCCGCCAAGTGCTCAGCCACATGTAGCAAGGTCCCTTCCCGGTGGTACACAGTTTGATTTCGATTCAAGGACGGGCCAACAGCTAACGGCATCAAGAGCCAAAAGACGACAGTCCAAGGAAGAAAAGGCCTCAAGCCAGAGGATTCGCAGACGGGGCGGTCCGTGCGACATATGTCGCCATGGGCACCGGAAGGTGATCATTCCTGGTGCTTCTGCCTCACAGTTGTACTAATATGACCATACCAGTGTGATCCATCACATCCAAAGCCTGGCTCGCTTTCCAGTTCGAAGCTTGGTCCGGGGCGCAAGGCGAAGAATCAGTGGCATAGCAAAGTGAATATCGCTGAAGGTAACATCAGCAAACCTGGAATGCAGAGGTCTAAGCTTGTTCGCTCAGGGGACCACGGCGGTGCAGCTTCTCAGCCATGCCATGAGAGCAAAGGATCATACCTTCCTAGGGGGCCAACATCCTCGAATCGTACCTCGCCACCCGGAAATTTCCCGGCTTCCCAATCCAGCGTTTTATCTGACAGCTCTTTCTTTCCCTTTGGTTCAGTAGCGCCACCAGATCAGCATGCAGTCACTCCCTTACCTATGCGGGCTGCTTCTCCAAATCCTTTCGGTGTTGAAGAGATGTGTGGATCGACAGACACATCCCTTCTACCCCACAGTCATTCAGAAAGCGCTCACACCAGGGAAACCCCTCCAAGCTCTGTGGATTATTCAAGCCTCTGGGGGAATATGGATGACGAGGCTCCCAGCGTCGACCACCTCAATACGCATAGATACAGCTATGTATCACTGGAACAGGTCGAGCTACCTGCTAGCATATTCGCCGGCCTTGACGTCGATTTCACTTCGTTCGAGATGGATATTATCGGTGCAGGTGAGCAGTTTATTGGGTATGATCAAATTTCCATAGCGCATGAAGGCGCGCCGTTTGCTGACAAATGACACCGACCCAGATCTTCAGTGACCCCTACGTCTATTCGCCAGGCGTCCCAATCAACAATTCCGTCACTCTAAATATACTACTTCCTTCGGACCGCTCTCTGGATCCACTTACAGCAACGGCACGTCACAGAGATAACCCAGTTCAGTCCGCGGAAAAGCCTGGGCGTGAACTCGATGTTGGTTACTTTGCTTCTTCCTTTATGTATACCAATGTCATGATCCCCAGTCTATCTTCGATAGGGCCCAATCGAGGGTACGCGCGAACCGTTCATCCGACTGGACTTGCTAGGTTTCCGCTTTCGGAGGGAACGTTGACAATTAGTATGAGAGAGAGGCCTGGTGCCTTTTCAATGTGTTCTACGAATGTTTGCATATGGAAAGAGTGTCTTATCTTAGGGTCGTGTCACAACTTGTTCATAGTTGTTCTACGGCCCTTACGCTCAATATAAATTCACCGCAGTTTAATGTAATTGAATATCCGTACCTAGTACTGTGCCACCGCCACCCAAGTGTTGCCCAAGTACAGGGCCATTATCATCACGTACAAGGTAAACAATAAGATTGCAAGAGGTCTCGTTGAGCCAAATAGAGGTCTTGTGTGGCTGTGGCAAGGAGAGAACCAATATCCGCCATTCTGGGAATGTCCTTTGAATTTTGTAGAATAGCTCCTTGACCTTGACTCCCAAGGTTAACGCAGTGGCATAGGGGACCAGAACGATGAAGAAGGCTGGGTCATATGCGAATTGATATTTCGTTCAGCCTCCTGCTTGGCCGCGTATTCGTCGGCCTTGTAGAAAATACTTCCATTATAGACTCCTTGGACATCTTCTTTCCCATCATCGGGCGCACCGTAGAAGATACGCTGCCATCCCTGTAGGAAAGAGTCTGGCAGCATTGGCTTGTTTGGGCGGAGAGGATTAATTAAACTCGAGCGCTGTGGTAGCCCAGCCCAAAAGTCGGATACCAGCTTTGGGGCATTTCACAATGATAAAAAATCAGTGATTGTAAGATCTCCTTTCCAAACTGCGGCCATATTTAGCAAAGATGTCCTCGAAGATGTGCGGTTCGGATAGACCTTCGTTATCGTAGGCCTTGCTAGCGCTATCATGCTTGTCCTTGTAGATGTGAGCGAGGTAGATTCGACAGAGAATGGTCGGATAAGAGGCCAGCAACTGTGGAGTAGCATAGGTTCAGATGAATGATGAGGGTAGTAATGTGAGAGAGCAGAAATGACCCGATTCACATACGTAGTAGTTGAAGAAAGGCGGGTTCCGAGACTATAACTCAAAGGGTTAGTTATGGGACTGGGAAATTGCTTAACAAATTGACTGCAACAAATATTATATCCCTTCCAAACTCTAAAAGTATGTCTTCGGAGTTGTGAGAATGTGACGGCTCGAAGAAATATAGGTCGTTTGAGGAAGTCATGTCTATCACCTCTGCTGTGGAAATAAATCAGCTTATTATTGTGATATTCGAAGAATCGCCGTCAGCAGTGAAGCTGTCTCCCTTCTGGTCAATTCCACCGTCTTCGTCCCAAGTAAAATTCTTCATACTCAATTGTAACAAAGGATTTACTCATGTACGTGATATGCGCCCTGATGAGAGTCCCTTACGCGAATTCGACACGTACTAGTACCTCATGTCCATTACGATCTGGAGTGTAAACATAGCCTGGCAGCCAGCGCACCGCCAGAGTTGTTCTTTCAGACCACTCGGATGAGTCCGCCAAGAAACAAATACTTAAAACAAACCCTCGACGGAGAGGGCTGGTTTCACTTACTCTGTTATCACACAACTGTACAACATTTACTGCCCCCCAAAATTACTATTCCTCCTATGAGCTAGTAAAGGCCAAGCGGCCGGCCAGCATAACATCGTTCTACCAAGCAATCTGTATAAGTATTGACGATAAACATTATTTAGCGAATTTCTCGATCAGATAATTACAAACTGCGGTAGCTTGAGGAATGCAACTTGATTCCCCCCCCCTGAAAAGTGCGACTAAGTCCTCTGAACACGCTCGGGCTTATGTACATCTGCTGCAAGCATCTTAGCAACAGACATCTTCGCCCTTGATCACTCGGCATTATCATGTATAGAAAGAGTCAAGATAAAACCCTCTAGGCCGAATTGCCATGGAGGCATTCAAGGACTGCACAGCAGTATCAGAATTTACAACCATCCTTGAGCCATAAAATGTCGTTAGATCAGCTTATAATATAGTGTATAACAACTTCTCGGTTTATGCTCATAGAAAATTACTTTGCACAATACGCCTCAAACACACAATTTGAGGTCTCTTTTCCTCCAGGTCGAGACTGATTCTACCCAACTCGAGGCCTCCCACCACTTAAATATTAATGAACTCCTCGCATTAAAAATGCAAAAGATTACCCCGTGCTACTTCCCTTATCTCGGCGGTAGTAAGACCGTCCAGATGCGGACATAATCCCCTGGCATTACTTTGGCAAGCATTACCAAAGTTGGGCGCTTCTGCAAAGACGAAGCAAAAAATATTTTCGGAGTCTTGTCAACAGCTTAAGCTATTCTTCTCAGAGCTTATACAGGCGAAGGTGATGTTTTTTTGTGGCATCTTACACGACCCTTAGCAACCAAAAATATCTAGACTATCAAACCCGCTCAGATGTCAGCACTGAAAGTATCCACCTTCATCTCGAGTTGTCAGGTCAAGCAATGGGCGGCGAATGTCCTGCGTGCTACAAGATCCGAAGTTGCCAAAAGACAGGCTTTGGATCAGCTATTCTTGGGGCAAGCGAGTTTTGACATAGTGCTTAATCTGTAGAAGGCGAAGATATCTCTATCTAGCTCGAATAATTCCGATATAGCTGCGCTGGACGCAGGCTTGAACCCTAATCAGGTATGCTACCAACTCGACCCGGTCCCATCCGGGACTATTCACTGACGGTTTTACTCAGTATGCGAAATGGCAGATGTTACACAATGCAAAAACCTGCTAATGTGCAGGATCACTTACCTAGTTTCTCAGAAGTGCAAGTCCGAAGCAATGAGTGCACATCCCGGAAGGTCATAGAATGCGTCTTAGCAGGTCCTAAGTGTTAGAGGATGTAGCAAATAGCGTACGGAGATACCAATTGAATTGATTGAGTTATTCCTATCAAGAGGAGTATTTGCTCATACTAATAGCTATAGAAGCGCATTACTGTAACAGCTCAGAAACAGCATTTGGCGTTCAATTCGTATAGCAATGCTCACTGCCATAAATAACAGGGCGTAACAGTTACAAGAGCGTTTCGTGCGTTTTGCATGCGGGGACCTTGTACCATCATGCTAGTACGTAACAGATACGTATCATAAACGCAGGGATTCTAACACTCCCTCTCAGGGAGCATTGTAGTATTCTGAATTACCCGTTTGGGACTCTGTATAGAGTATCAGAAGGTGAGCTTTGTTTCGTCAGCAAGAGCCTCAATAAAACCTAGAAAAACCCTGTGGGAGAAAATAGGAAAGAGCGTCTCTTTTTGCTGTGCAAGTGCCATAGTCGTACGAGGTCTGGGGATTACCCTTTTCGGATTCTAGATAGCTGGCTTGGTGTTGAGCTGCAGCAGTTCTATGAACCGATTGAATTTGACTCTCGGAAGTGGCTTTGTGAGGCCGTCGGCGGCCATATCCTCCGTCGGAAGATGCTTCAGCTGGATGAGTCCTTCTTCTACTAATTCTCTTTGATAGTGGTACGCTATAGCAATGTGCTTGAGCCTGCTGTGGTACTCTGGATTTCGTGCAGTTGCTTGAGCGCCCTGATTGTCCGCAAATAGCGTTATTGGAGTGCTATAAGGGATAGAGAGTTCCGTTAGAAAGTGACCGATATGGACCATATGCTTCATAGCGTTGAATTGGCCGATATACTCTGCTTCTGTGCTAGAGGTCGCTGTTGCTGTTTGACGCTTTGAGGACCAAATGATTGGCGCGCCAGCAAGGTATCCTACGTAGCCAGAGATTAATTTCATCCTATCTTGCAGAGTAGGGCCCGCGAAGTCTGAATCCGTATAAAAGATAGGCTCTAAATTCCCTATTCTAGAGAATTTAAGGCTATAGCTAAGCGTTCCGCAGATATATCAAAGGACCCCCTTAGCTATACCTATATAGATAGCCTTTAGCCTAGCTAGAAATCAACTTAATAGCGATACAGGATACGCTAGATCAGGCTAAGTGCCCTGTATTCTGTATGTAAGGCTTCTAATAATTAATTGATACTTAAGCTTGCTACTTAGAGGTAGCAGATTATCATTATTTATATCTATAGGGATTTGAGTACTATCCTGTATAGGCGTAGATCACGGATTTGCGTTATTTATGCTAAAACAGTGTAGAACCTTCTTAAAATAGCTCTTCTAAGATAGGGTAATAGAGTCGCTATTCCGTATGATCTGAATGCCGAGATAGTCTTCTGCAGGGCCTATATCCTTAATCTTATAACGTTCTCTAAACTTACGCTTAAATTTAGCTATAACTTCTGAAGTTCGATTTATTATTAATAGATCGTCTATATAGATAGCTATAATTAGGTCATCTCTATAAAAGATAGAATGCTTATAAACTATTTGCTTAAATCCGAACTCTTTAAGCGTTGAATAAAGCGTTCTGGCCTAAATTTGCAGAGCTTGCTTAAGGCTATAAAGGCTCTTCTTAAAGAGGCTGCAGAAGGGCTCTTTTGACCCTCTTGGAAGTATAGTATTCAGAGGCAATTCAATATAGATTTCGTGGTCTATTTTATTATATAGAAATGCTGTATTAATATCAAGGCTTTCTATACCGAAGCCCTTGAGCATAGCAAGTGCTATAAGCGTTCGATATGACTCTGCTTGTGCCATAGCGGCGAAGGTCTCTTGGTAGTCAATTTCTTTAACTTGTTTAAAGCCTTTGACTACCCATCAAGCTTTGTATCGTCCATTACGCTTTCATACGTAGACGTATCTGCCACAGAGTATCTTCTGGTTAGCAGGTACCTCAGTTTTGGGTAGAACTTGCCATGTTTCATTACTTTCTAGAGCGCGTAGCTCCTTATCTGATGCAGCCATCTATTCTTGGTGGTCAGCATATTGTTTTGCCTCCTTATATAACCTAGGAGCGTCTGACAGGGCCAGTGTCAACGCTAATAGAATGTGCGTAGAGGGGATTTCGTCAAGAGGTATTTGATTCTCACAGAGCTTTTGTAAAGGTCTTAAATGCCTTCTTAGATGATATATTAGCTTAGAGATCCCCGCTTGATCTATCCTTGGATTTACAAGTCGAAACTCTGCATCCTTCGCTTTATAAGACCTTGATTCGCCCTTAACGCCAGCATAGTTATTTATAAGGTTATTAATATCTGTAGATGTAGGGTTTTAATCTATATAAGAGGTACGCTAAGGATCCTTATTAGGTTCAGGTCTCGAAACCGTAGTTTCAGAGCTTAATCTACTAGCGTTTGTTTTATTATCTCTGTTTCTATATATATCCTGAGCCATTTCGGCTTCTATAGATGCTATAAGAGTTCCCTTAGACTGTTCAGATGCCTTGTATAGTTCCTCAATGTATCTAGTATCAGATTCGTTAATTTTAACATCTCTTACCTAGATAATTTTATCTATCTAAGGGTCCTAAATTCGGTATTAATTTGTTCCTTTATAGCCTACAAGCCGCTCTATAATTATAACACTTTATAACTTATACTCTCTAACCTCTTTAGGGATTAATACTGTTATTCTAGAGCCAATAGCTCTTAGATAAGCGAGGTAAGGCTTCCTGTTATACAGGATTTCGTAGGGGGTCTTTTTTAAGAGTCTATAAGGCCGAATCGTACAGAGATAAGTCATTACTATAGCAATTTCGTATCATAACTTATATAGTAGATTAGTTTCTGCTAGAACGCTTCGGATATAGACTAGAATGTCCTGATTTATGCGTTTAGCCACTCCGTTTTAATTATAAGCATAGGCTATAGAGTATTACACCTTTATACCGTAATATTCCTAAGCGTTGTTCATCTTAATGAATTCTCTGCCGTTATTCGTACAGATCCTCTTAAGTATAGCTCCTGAGATTTGTTTCTTAATCAGGGCAAGCCACTTAGGCTATATAGCTTTGATAGACTTCTTATAGAGACTATAGGACCACGTATATTAAGAGTAATTGTCTGTGATTATAAGGAGATATAGAAATTCATTATTAAGAGAGGGCATAGGCATCTCTATTAAATCTAAATAGACTATTTCTAGCGGAGTTTCTAAGCGCCTGTTTGTTGCCTGCTCTGCATCGCAGCTATCACAAGCCCTATAGTCGGCTTTTCTAATGAATATGCTAGTTGTTTAATTGATTGTTTTGTGTACAAGGGCCTTGCTTATGTGCCCAAGTCGTCTGTGAGCCAGTTCCATAGAAATAGGCTTGGATTTTGATTCTGCGTAGAAGACCGGCGGCATTTCTCTTGTAGAGATGATTAGTAGGCCGTTTGAGTCATCTGCGCGTGCTAGCAGAGCTCCTCGCTTATATAAGCAGTGCCCTGCAGCATTTGTATAAGAGATATCGTGATCTCTTAAGAGTTTGTTAGTAGACAGAATATTGACCTTGATAGAGGGTACGCAAATAACATTCTTAAGCGCGAAATTTATACTATTAAGAGATAGGTTGATTTCGCCACTGCCTGTGGATTCGCTGGATGAATTTGCTGAGGATACCATTATAGGAGCATGCGAAAAGCATGCTAGGAGCTCCTTATAAGGCGTAAAATAGTGCGTTGCTCCACTATCGAGTATCCATTGATTTTCTGCTAAAGAGAGCTCAGAGCTGTTAACCATATAGCTCATATAGTCAACTCTCTCTGATTTGTCAGCTCCCTCTGCTTGAGGGTCCTCTATTAGCTTCTCTATTCTGTCCGTGGATTGTCATTTGTTAAGGAGGTAAGGGTGCTTCTTCTGCCATCCCTCTGGCGCCTTCTCTGGGTGCTTGTACTAGCAGACTTAGCCCTCCTTCAGAGCGTGCGTTTTGCTGCATTCAGAGCAGGTTAACATTGTTCTCTATTGCTTAGAGCGTCCACCTTAAGGAGTGTCATTTCGCTTCCTCTTGCCTGTCATAATGTTCGCTGTTAGTGCGGGCTTCTTAGTATCCTTCTTGGGATCTTCTCTAAGCCTGTAGAGGGTGGTATAAAGCTCCTCAGGGTCGGCAAGTTGTGTTCCATTCTTGTATTTCTCAAGGAACTTCGACTAATTAGAGGAGGAGTTAGAGTCGTTATTTTCGCTCTAGAGAAGAAGAAGAGTTAGAAGAGTTGTTAGATCCCAGGAGAAGTGTAGATTGTACATCAAATAGTCGTACACAGTCTTGTAGGCAGTAGTATACTGACGAATATCAGGATACTGCGAGCGTCGAAGGCTTAGGAGATTCTGGAGCGCTCGGAGTTGCTCTGTTATAAGAGGAGCTACGTACGCCTGCTCAAGGGCTTCCCATAGGGTATTTGGAGTGGAGTATCTGTTCATTCGAGTCAGAACAGCAGGAGATAGCCGTTCTATGATTTCAGAAAGGGCCATTTTCTCCTTATCTTGCCACTCGTTGAATTCCCTAATCTCTTCCTTGTAGTCCTCGTAAGCAGCATCCCATTAGCGCTGATTCCATCCATTGGTATCCAAGTCAAGATCCAATTGATCGAATTACTCTCGAAATCGAGCAAGAGTTATAGGGGCTTTTGTGCGGCCACGATTAACAGGAGGATCTGAAACAATAGGACTCCACGCCTTTAGCCTATCTAGGCGTGCTTTCATGACTCTTGACCATGAGAAATAGTCCTCAGTACCCTTGAGAAGAGGGATACAGGCCTTTTCGTAGGAGGAGGAGTCGTAGGAGGAGTCCATAGCGATCGAATTTGGCTATACGGTACAACAGAATTTGAGGCTAGGCCGAAAGTAGTAATATAAGGCCTGCGAGGCTCTGGCGAATATCGATTTCTATTACAGCTTTCGCTTAATAGAGTAGAAGGCAGGCCGGGCTCATAACCTGTTAGAGGATGTAGCAAATAGCGTACAGAGATACCAATTGAATTGATTAAGTTACTCCTATCAAGAGGAGTATTTACTTATACTAATAGCTATAGAAGCGCATTACTATAACAGCTCAGAAACAGCATTTGGCGTTCAATTCGTATAGCAATGCTCACTGCCATAAATAACAGGGCGTAACAGTTACAAGAGCGTTTCGTGCGTTTTGCATGCGGGGACCTTGTACCATCATGCTAGTACGTAACAGATACGTATTATAAACGTAGGGATTCTAACACTAAGCCGCAAATCTCGTCTGTAGATCTACTGAGCCAATACAATACCACTAAGATACTTTAATAGCATAATAATTCTTTAGAAACGGTATCAACTTGTCTTTAATGCCTCTTTAAACAACGCGTAAGTGCCAAGCTACAAGCGCAAGCTGTATACATTACTCAGAGCTCGCTCTGACGAATTGGCCCGGCATCTCATTAAATTAAACATTAAGCCTGAAACAATTATGCCTTTGTATTTTGAGAAGTCAATATGGATAGTGGTGGCAGAGATAAGCGTCCTCAAAGTCGGTAGAGCTTTCTTGTTTCTGGCGCCTGCAAATCCCATCAACCGATTACTTGAGAAAATTTTAATATTTGTTAAAAGTAACGCTAAACTGCTTCTGCTATCTATGGATGTCTGCACTCAATCAACTGATTAATGTGGTGAACCGTTCAGAAGTTGAATCCAACTTCCATCCGAAGTTCAAGTGCAATCTTACTCGGTGGCTGGTAAGTGACGCTAGGCCCAAACAGACATAGCCTCAAGTCATGTGACCACTAGTATGCTAGCGGCTTGGCAGCAATTCAACACTCCCCCTGCTGCCCAAGCTGCACGCACCACAAGCAACAGGTTGCGCTGTTGCAAGCAGCTGCTTCGCACTGTCCCTCTGTCCGAATATCTGTCTGCGGCGCGCCTGCTCCTGCACTCCTGCCTGCGGTCCGCCTGTTGCCCTGCGCGCGCACCAACAGCGCTCTCCAATGGTGCTATATCAGCATTCTCTGATTCGAACAAGGCCTATCTCGGTGCGGAATCGTACAAAAGCGTCCCTAGGGAGTGCCTTAGTCAGTCCGTCAGCGAGCATATCCTTCGTTGATACCTAGGAGGTCTGAATTTCTAATCGTGCTGCTCAGGGTTCTGTATCAGCTTCAAACAGCCTTCGTTGTCTCCGCAGAGGGTTACTGTCACTTGCTCTGCGCCGAATTCGTTAAGAAGGCGTCAAATCCATATAGCCTGTCTTGCTGCTGCTCTTATAACTAGGTATTCTGCTTTTATGCTAGATGTTAATATTATCCCTTACCTTTTAGACATCTAAGAGATAGCTACATTATTTAATAAGAATAAATAACTAATTATCAACTTTCTATTATCTAAATCTCTTATAAAACTAGCATCTATATATCTATATAGCTGCAGCTCCCTTTATAACGTATTCTATATAATATAATTAACTCTGAATTCGAGACTTATATCTAGTGTCTCTTTAAGGTATTATAAGACTTTTCTTATAGCCTTAAGATGCCTTATATATAAATCTATATATTACTAGCTTAAATAACTAATACAGAAACTAATATCTAGCCTTATATTATATACTAGATATAGTAACTTCCTAATTAGTATCTAATACGCCTAAATATTAGTCTCTTTTGTTGAAGTTCTTACTCTGTAGTTTTGTGTTTTTCCTATCTAGGCTTTCTAGTAGCTACCTAAAAGGGATTTCCTATGCCAAGGGCACAGGAAATACGGGCGCTAAGCCGCTTTGGGATTCGGCTCTTGCGGCAGCTCGCGCTGCCCTGCAAGGAGGTCGTTAACCATACAGCCGTACCAGCATTAAGCTGTACTACTCGACACTCCCACTCGGACGTCTGGCTAGCAGGCTACGAGTTGCAGGTGACGGCGGCGCCAGGAGAATAAGAATGAAATGCTATTGCTGAACATCCCTGCCCTTTGTTGTTTACCCAACCAGGAGGAATATTGTAGCGATAGCACGGACCAGCCGTAAGAGAAAGAAAAGTGGCGACGCCGTAGTGCGTCAATTGAGGGAACCGATAAACAAAAACAAGAGAGAGGACCTGCCACACAGCAGGACCAAAATGCACAGGGCCATGATGAAAAATGTTGGATCAGGCCAAGGAAGTTGTAGATGGCGAAGAGGGTCTGAATGATTACTATCTTAATTAAGGGTGACAACTTGTTAGGTTAATCAATCTTGGATGCCGCGAGTCCAATCTGAGTTGATGACAGTGGTGCTATTTGGATGGCAATATTGGCAGTATCATCCTTCAGGACTCGTAATCTGAGCAGCTGTAGATAGGTATCGAACTTGTCTCTTGATAAACCTTTTGTACAGCCATCGGCAGCTATTTTGTCTGTTCAACAGTACTGCAGCTTAATGTCCTGGTTCTCGGAGCGTTCACGTACAAAGTGACAGCTAATATTAATGTGTTTTGATTATTCAGTGATTTGATTATTATTAATTATTTTGATTATCGCTTAGTTATCCTTATTTATAAGTATAGTTTAACCGTTTGCTCTAACGAAGTTAGAACAACCGATTTCGATAAGGAATTTTAACAACTATATAGTATGCTTTATCGTAAGGACTAGTGTTATTAATTCTGCTTTTATTATAAATGTAATAACTAATTTTTGCTTACAGCTAGCCTATAAGATTAGCCCCTTTACAAACTTAAATATAAAACCAGATACTAATTATCTATTATCTTTATTAGTAGCAAAATCAGAATCAAAATATTTAATAACCTGCTCAGGCTCAGATTATGCTTTATAGCAGATTCGAAACTTCTTTGTAAAGCGTAAGTACTGCAAGAGATGTTTAATAGTAGCTTTATAATAAATACTAGAATTACTTATATATTAACTTAACTTAGATATTATAAAACAAATGTCTAGACAAGAATAAATTATAGCAAACATTATGTTACTAATCTTTTATTAGTAATCTTTTAGTTCTCTAAGCTCTTTATTATCCCGCAATTAATGCAAGCTATTAGCGTTAGGTAATAGAATAGCTGTTTCTTTTGCAATAGGATTCTCTATAATAAATTCATAAAGAAACTTCTTAATATAAGCTTATTAATCTAAGTAGACCTTATGCTTTTCATAAGTGTGTTATATCCTAATACTAAGGACTTGTTTGATTACACCAAGTTCTTTAATCTTGAAAATCGAATCTAGTTAATCCTTAATATCGACTATTGTTTGAAGATGCCCTTTAGGGGTCAGAATTATCAGGTCATTTATGTACAGCCTGATGACAGCGCTGTCCTTTTGAATAAAGACATAAGGATCTGTATTCGTTACTTTAAATTCTATATCCTTAAGGACTTTGCTATATTAAAGGTACTATTTGTGTGCTAATTGCTTGAGGCCATAAAGACTCTAGATTAGCTGTAAAATAAAGCCAGGTCGAATCTAAACATCAGGAGGTGGCTTTATATAAATTATCTTATAAAGCTTAGATTTAGTAAAGGCGTTATTAACATCTACCTGTTCAGCTTTTATGTCTTTTACTGCTATAATAGCTATAAGCATCCTTAACAAATTAATGTGTATTATTAGGGCGAATATTTCCTTAAAATCTTGACTATAGATTTGACTAAACCCGCGGGTAATAAGTCTGGCCTTGTAACGTTTAATGCTACTATTAATATTGTACTTAATAATAAAGACCTACTTGCTAGTGACCTGATTGGCGTCCTTAAGGAGCTTCTCCTCTTGCTAAGTACTGTTGCTGATCAGTCTATTAAGTTTCTTCTGGATTGCTTCTTGCTACTTTTGTTTATAGACGGGATTATTAATAGCAGCGTTATAGCTTATAGGAATAGAGACTTGATTGTTGACTCTGTAAAGCTAATCAGCTTTTATTACTCTTACCCAGAAGGCTATTTCTGCTATAATTATATTAATCTTAGAAACAATATTCTTTGTACTAGCTTTGGCTTCTTTTAAAGATAGCCGGGCTTTCTTGTTGTCTTCAGGACTAATATTGTCCTTAGTATAACGTTTAGATGCCTTTAAGGCAGGAGCAGCAGCAACAGGAGAAGGTTCCTTAACTTATAGAGTCCTTAGTCTAGCAGAAGGAATCTCAATAACAATTCTTAGGGAGGTTTCCGCTTTAGGTAATAATTTAGCTATACGTATACAGCCAACTTTATTTACCTCTTTAGGCAATTAGTCTTTGGCAGGGTTGTCAGCTCTTATTGAGTCTGATTCCCTTGTTGCCTTTGTGCTTGAGTGTAAACCTAGTTGTAAAGATGTCCTAGGAGCTTAGGAGGCATCGGATAATGAAGGTTCATCAAGGGTCTCTAAACTGCCGGGCAGTTTTGGATCCTTTTGTACATTTTCAGCTATACTGCTAGACAGTTTTAGACCTTTCTGAACATCCTTTATGCTCCCACTCAAGCTGAATCCTCTGCTCAACGTTGCTAGTTCTGTATCCTTCTTAGTAGACAGATCTAGCGATTTCTCTGATCCTTCTCTCACTCTTAACGAATCTAGATTATTATTATTCGTTAAGCTAGAGAGGAGAGTACCGCCAGGTATGGTTTCGTCTACTAAGACGCAAGCTGTATCTACTCTCTTTAGTATGCTAGATTTGACTATTTCTACCCAGTATTAGGCAGCGTTAGCATAGCTGAGGAAGATGCCTACCTCTCTGCGTTAGCTTGCTTTGTTTTCTGGCTTGTCTATATAAATAAAATACTTTAAGCTAAAGACGCGAAGAGTATCAACCCAGGGAATTTTCTTAAACTAAGCTTGCTTAGAGGATTGCTTAAGCTTGTTACTGTCTTTCTTTTCTAGATTAGGACTGTTAAAGAGCCTGTTCTTGATAAAAGAGGCTGCTAAGACTGTAAGGTTCTAATAATTCTCTGGAAGTTAAGTATAAGCGAGTATTAATCGTATAATAAATTAAGTAGATTATAAGGCTTGTTTAGCAGTTCCATTTTGGCTTAATATATATGGCGCTGTAAGTTGCACTTTTATACCTGATTTGTCTGCTTATATCTAGACTCTCGAATTAAGTTCCTTTATATTATTAATATAGATAGCCTTAAGCCTTCTCTTAGTCTGTAATTCTGCAGTTTTCTTTTATATAAAAAATTGTTTAGCAACGTTTACTTAAGTAACACTAGTAAAGATGATACTACGTCAAGTATAGTTATTAATTGCCTTAAGGAAGTATTCTTTATCCTAATGTTTTGCTACTAGGAATTTGTTACAAATATCTGCAGAGATCAGGTCTAAGGGTGCTTTCACTCGCTCTGCAAGCTTATGATTCCGGTTCTTCTTAGCTTTTGCTATACTGCAAGCGTCGTATTTATACTTAATTAAGGATTTCGTAAGAATGGCGTTAGATAGATTTAACACCTTATAAAGATATTAAAGCTTTCTTTCGTTAACATATCCTAAATGATAGTGCTATTTATTATATTCCCTAAAAATCTTTGCTTTTCTTATTCCTAATTAGTATAAATAACTTACATCAAAATAAACCTCTAACTAGTCCTCAGGGTTAGCTTTTACTTTCTTGTGTTCCTTTGCAGGGTAAGCTTGTTTAGTTGATTTAGTAAGGTCATTAGTTGCCTAAATAGCAATTTATAAATATTTGCTATTAAGCCTTTCTGCTTGAAACATGCTTTTATTATCTAAAGTTCTATAGACTATATATAGTCTATAATTATATACAACATAAAAATCTTTAAGAATAACGCGAGAAGTAAAGAGTAAATTTGCACCTAAATAAGGAACAAATAAAGTATTATATAGTCTTAAATTACTACACAGTAGCTTGACATTAACAGTACCTCTTCCCTGAATAAAGAGAGTCCTACTGCCCACTTTAACCTTGCGCTTTCCTGATTCATTAACTATAAGGTCTGATTCGAATGCGTTAATCTGGTCAGTCATGTAAGCGGTTGCTCCACTATCACAAATCCAGTTAGAAGAACTAGGATTGGATTGGGATGCTATTAGAGATATCTCATCTAGACGAAGAGAGGATACTAGCGTAGAATTTTCATCGACATTAGCCGAAGGGCCCGGGGTTGTCTCGGGGCAGCCAGATTCGACAGCCAGATTCGATTTCTGCGGATTCGGCGTGTCGGCGTTTTGGGGCTTGGCAATATAAACGCCACCAAAATTTGGCGGGGAATTTATCACTCAAACCCCCCCATATGACTCTATGAAGTATCTATCAGAGTGCTGTTCAACCAGAGTTGTTATGAGACCTATTGCCTATTTGAGACTCTCTATACATTCTATGGCGTTGCATCTAGTATTTGGGCCTATTTGCCTCGTTTCGGCTGATTCTGCTTGCCCTCGTGCATAGCCTTATAGTCCAGGGTAGGTCCTCTAGACCGTTTTGGCCGTGCATTCGTCTGTAACAGGGCAGGAGCTGTGGAGGCAGGTAGAACGAATGGATCCTCCTCCTCCTCCTCCTCCTCCTCCTGCTGGGGCGTAGACAAGCTATCCTCGAACGGTAGCGGCGTTGCCCTGGTAACTGACTCCTCCGGAGGCGGCGGCGGCGGCGTTGCTCTGATGAGAATCTCATCCTGTTGCCCTGCTATATCAGCAACGTCTCTAGGACCAAACTGGGGCATCTGCACTTGAGTAGAAGCGCTCCGAGTCATATTAATAGCAAGTTGGTCTCTCTCTCGCAGTCTCTGCTCACGCTCACGAGCGTTGAGCTCTCTAGCAGCTATTTCAGCCCCTGTGAGCCCTCTAGCGTTAGCCTTGCCATGAGCCGCTTTACGTACCCATTTCTGCTTTGGTACAGGTAAAGGGTAGGCCACAGGGACCCCACGACCCTCATACGCAGCCTGCGCAAGACCTAATATCCTCCTATCATTTTGAGCTATTTCGTCATCAATATAGGCTTGATCTGTACTAGATAGAGCGTCTCTAAGTACAAGGAGATGCTGCCTTACAGAGATGTGTTAGCGACGTTGTAGAGATAAATAGTTAGTCTCTTATATCTCTGTATTATTAGCCTCTTGATTTGTTAGTATCTAGTCACTAAATCAAATAATAAGGCTATTAATTCACTATTAAGGGTGTATTAATGACTTAAGGATAGGCTAACTACTCTTAATAATAGAGAATAAATAATGTTTGCAGGGTAAATACTATTAAAGAAGTAACTAATACTAACACTATTTATTATCTAGAGCCTCTTAATTAGCAGCTATATTCTTAACTAACTCTTACTTGTTAGCAAGCTTATTAAGGGCAAATAGAAATTTCGTTAAATAGAAATCAAAATGCAGCTTTATCACATTATAACTGACGTGGGCAGTTTTTGAGGATAGAGATAACTGTATTAACAAGTCGTTTGACGGATTGTTCAAGGGATAGCTGGCCATTAGTCATCACACGGAGAACTGAATGATAGCCCTCTGATCGAGAGCTTGAGGTACAACCGAGATTCATATACTTATCTGTATAGTGATATACCACTCGCTCCTCTTTTGGTACCCAGATTTCGCGTATATACTTCTTCTCAGCAGGCCGTAGCTCCTCTATGAGCTTTTTACAGTTGTCCTCAAGCTCCTGCGCAGTTGCGCTCTTGATATAGATCCAGCAGAGATCGCTCAAAATATCCACCTCATCCTTTTTGTATCCTGAAGTTCTGAACCTTTTCTTCATGGCCTCAATAGCATGCCAGTCGCAGCTCTTTGTAATACGGCTCTAGGCAGCGCCTCAGGGAGAGCAGAAATCAAGCCACCAGCTTGGTCGCTAATAACAACTTGACAAGGAGGGATATTATCCTCGGATTTGAAGCATTCGCGAGTAAGGCAATCGAAGAAGAATTTGAACGACTCCTTGCTCTCTGAGGGGCAATAGCTGAGCGCCACAGGGAAGGTTGACCCTGAATTCGTTATACCAACAGCGGCAAGGAGAGGGAGGCGAAGTTCATTCGTATTGAAGGTACCGTCAATAACAAGAACTTGATCGGCGACGAATTTCTGAGCTGCGAGAAGCTGTTTTGGATGAGCAAACCAGATTTGAGTAAGTCGCTGAGCTATCAGTTTGCCCTCAGTGCTGTATTCGGTACTAATGCGTTGATGATGGATGAATTCAGCATCATCAAGAGCTTTAAGGAGGCCCTGAATCGACTCAGAATCTCCCTTATCCGCAGGCTGATTTCGAACGAGATTATAGTACTTTTTGGCGCTCAAAAAAACACCAAAATCCTCACTCTCAAGGATCTGACAGCTCTTAGAGTAAGGTACAACATTCTCACGGTGCTTTTGAGCAAGAGTAACAAGTTGACGATACTCAGGGAGCAGATTCTGGTTCTCTGTGTAAATCAAAGGATTCTCTCTACAAGGCGATGAGAATGAGATAGCTCTGGAGCAACAAGGCAAAAGCCCTTGACGCCAGAGCCGCGCTTGCCAACGTCCTTGAAGGAACAAAATACGTACCAAATACACCCTT
>NW_006916096.1:0-3507 GCF_000464535.1 Endocarpon pusillum Z07020
AAATTATTATAAAAGACTTTAACCTCTATTACCTAAGATAGAATAGGCCCTTTTACCCTATATAATATAAGTTGGCTAACACTCTTCTTAACATTATATAAGAGGCAGATATAAATCTTACACTATTATAAGATATAATTATAAAGAATTGTTAAAGAGGTAACTTATATAAATAAATAACTATTAATCTAGCCTTCGTAATTATAGCACTAAGATAATAACTTATATAATGCAAAATAGAAATAAAGCTAGACTAATCCTTAGATTACTTCTTAATCTGTATAGAGTTTAAATAGGATGACACAGAACCCTTAGTCAAGACACTCTAAAAAAAAGTATAAAAGAAACTTGATATCAAAAAGTTTTATAAGAGCTTAAATCTTTATATAGAAAGCCTAGATAAATACTCTTTAATATTATAAGAGATAATTAATTAATTTATAAGTAAACTAATAAAAGCTATCTTAGAAGCTACAGAAGAATTAATCTTTTAGATAAGATTAAGCTAATAAAGTAAAAGCTACTAGACAAAAGACTACTAGACAGCAGTAAAGGTAATAAGAGCCGCAAAAAGACAGTTTACTTATTACTTATGTCTCAAAATGTAGCAAAAATTCGTATAAACTTAAAGTTAAAAAGGCAAGATATTAGGCAAAGCAAAAAGGGACGAATTCTGAAACATAATATAAGAAGCTAGCTCTAAGCTAAATAGTATTTAGAAGATTATATAATAGGTAAAACAATAATTCTAGAACCAAACTATATAAGTCTTACTCTTAATCCTTAAGCAAGGCTTATATAAAGCAAAGGATACAGAATCTAAAGCAAAACTATTATAAGATATAAGTTTTCTCCTTCCTTTAGAGGTTAACCTAAGTAATCTAAAAAACTTTTATTACTTTTTAGAAATCCTTTAATAAGAAGAGATTATAAAGAAAGAGATCCTTAGAGCAACAAACTATATAATAAAAGACAACGTTTTAGGACTAGACAAGCTCCTAAACCAAGTAATCTAATTAGTTATATAAGAAAAGATAACCCTAGTTAAGCGTCTCTTTTAAGCATGCTTAGATTAAGGAGTTTAACTAAATTACTATAAAATAGTATATATAGTAATACTTAAGAAACTAAAAAAAAGCGATTATATAAACCCGGGAGCATATAGACTAATAGCTCTTCTTAATATTATAAGAAAGATCTTAAAAGCAGTTATCTTAAACTAAATTAAATATATAGCTAAAGTATATAATCTGCTCTTTAATACTTAATATAGTATATGTATAGGCTAAGCTATAAAAATAGCACTCTAATAAATTATAAAGAAAATATATATAATTTAAGGAAAAGAAAAAAAAAGGATAGCTAGTCTTTTATTACTAGACGTCTCTAAAGCATTTAATAGAGTCTTACACGTTTAGCTTACTTATAATCTAAGAAAGAAAAGAATCCTAGAATCACTTATATAATAAATAGCAGATTTCCTTTTAAACTATTATATAGAAGTAAAAATTAATAACTTTATGCTGTTAAAGATATTAATAATAATAGGAATTCCTTAGAGATTATTAATATTACTATCTATACCTCTTTTATAAATAGAGCAGATCTCTTAAAAAGCTATAAGAATATCTAACTTTAGGCATTAACCAGAAAGTTACCCCTAGTCTTATAAGCTATGTATAAGCAACCTGTACTAGTCTTACAGGCGCTATCATCTCTTAAGCCCGCCTAATTAGAACCTTCTCTTATACTAATAACCAAATCCTAGTTAAGATCTCTTTAGAAGATGCTTACTTACTTAAATTCTTTTCCTCTAGACAGATTATAAAAAGACTATAGATAAAAGAAAATGACTTTATTAACGCCTTTAATATAGTCATAATTAAAAAGTGCTAAGTAGTAACCTTATACTTTTTAGGCTAAAGACGCCTTAGCTAAGACATGCTTATAATTAAACCTTAACTAGACTAATAGAATCTGCTTATTAGCTAAGGTCTATATCTAACTCTTTATTATACTTATTTATAATATTAGTACTACTAAAAAAAAAGGACATAACCTTAACCTCTTAACTAGAAATATTAAGGCTAAGAACAAGAAGCTTTATTCTAGCCTCTTAATCAAAAGAGCCTCTTAGCTTAAGAGGCTTAATTAATTTAAGGCTTTCTCCTCTTTAATTGTCTAGGTTATATACTTCTTATATATAAATCACATGATTTCTGAAGAGATTATTCTATAATATAAGATCAAGATTATAAAGCTATTTAATAGGAAAAGCCGTATTATTTAATACTATAACTATTAAAGATATAATAGCTATATTAGTATCTTATATAAGAATAAGGTAAAATATAGATACTATAAACTAGGCTACAGAACGTAAGACTATACTCTTCTATCTGACTTGCAAGCTATTTATAAGCGCTGTACTGTGTGCTTTAGCAGGAATTATAAAGCGTAATTATTTGCCTGCCTGGCCTAGATTAAAGACATAAAATATGCTACTATTATAAAGAGCTAGAAACTGCTCTTTTACCCTTTTTCTCTCCTCTCTTCTCTCTCTCCTCTTCCTCTTATCTTCTTATTTATTTCTAGCTCTTAAACATCTAATTATAGCTGCCCTCTTAACTTAGGATCACCTACAAGATAAACCCTTATAGAAGGAGGCAAAAAGAGAAAGATAGCCTGTCTTATAAGCCGTCTAGCTAAAGCGGCTACTATTAATATTAACTTTAGGGCAATTTACTTCTTTATCTCTCTGATTAAGACCTTAACTCCTTCTAGCTAATCACAGATCTTAGGTACTATACTCCTTAGTATATTACAGGCTATTAGTATAATACCTGCCTGCGAATTATAAGTGTTTCTTAAGGTAAATATAAAGGACTCTAATATTAAAGTTACTTACTCTTAACTCTCTTAATAATATATATTTTCTAAGTCCTTTAATATAATGTTAATAAATCTAGATTAAAAGTCCTTGCCTTTTTCTTCTAAGACTTAGGAATTAATATATATAATATAATAGTAGTTCAGAAACTATAGTGTAACCCTATTAGTAATATTATTTATAACCCGGCTAATAATAGGTTTTACTTAATTAATTTAAGAGCTAAAGAATTAAGAATATACTATTATATAAATAAGAGAATCTTAATAGATTCTTAGATAGAACTCTTTTACTCAAATAATCTAGTTATAATTATCTTACGAATTATAAGTAACTTATATATAATTAATATTTATAACTATTATAACATTCCTCTTATCTACTATAGTAATACTAAGAATTATAATACACTTAATACGCTCTCTTAAGCCTTTAGCATACTAGGAGAGCATATTCTTTTAAGTAACTTTAATTTATATTACTTATTCTAGTGTAGTCCTTCTTATCTGTATTAATATCTCCTCTCTAATATATTACTAAGTTATATATATAATGTAAGTGTCTCGCTTATGCTCCCTCTTAGAATTATTACTAAAGATGTTTACTTAAGATAATCT
>NW_006916097.1:0-2158 GCF_000464535.1 Endocarpon pusillum Z07020
TCTATTCTGTCCTCTTTCTCTTCCTGATTTCCGCTTGACTTTTGTAGACGTTGTTCTACATCTTAGTCAACGGCCTACAATTTTATTATATTATTTTATGTTGACTAAGGTAGCTTTTCCTTATAAAATAGTATAACGCAGAGTTCGCATCCCTCTACCAGGTCTCTGCCACGCTTTCCAGCCTAGGTCTCTACTATACTTTTCTATATTTACTATTTAAGGCGAGATGCTTTAGGGTTTAGGTGGATGAAGCCCTTGCCTACGCTCCAATTATAGTTTACTCCTTAAGCATATAGCACTAGCATCTAGCTAGAACGATATCGCTTTGACTTGTATGCAAAACGCACACTCCTCGCAGGCTCTTAGTATGAGTAAGATAGCTGGCCCAGACTCTTTATATATTAACACACGCATACTATCGCCTAGAAGGCTCTTCGCTTCATGTTATCTGTAGAAGTCTCCTTTGTACAGACTGACTGTGTCTTGCAAGCGACTTGCTTAATATATATATGCCAGCCGTATACTAATTCCTTACTTACTAACTAAGCTTGTGTCCTTATCATCTTAATAGATGCCCCTGTATAATGCGCCTATAGCCACACTTTAACAAGTTTATATAAGCTTATTCTAAGTAAACTAGTATCCTTAACTGCCTATAATTTTATATAGTTATTTATATAAGATAATTTGCCTGTAATTCCTAAGAGTAGCCTGTAGCTCTAGCCTTAATAAGGCTTATAAATCTTAATAAGTTTATTTATACTAAAGATTATAGGCTTTAATAAGGGTTAATAAACGCTTATTTATTTATCTGTATTAAAGGATTTCTCTCTCTTTATTAGTAAGTTATTATATTTATATATATAATACGTGATCTTAGAAGAGGACAAGTACAGAGGTGTCTTGTCTTATAATTATATTATATTACTAGCTAGCTAATAATATAACGTAGAGTTCGCATCCTCTTACAGAGTCTTTATCACATTTTCCTATATACGCTCTAAACTATTATCCTTAGACTTACCTTTTGCTAAAATATACTCAGGATTCAGGCCTAGGCTAAAACCTTCCTTTACGCTCTAATTATAATTTACTCTATAAGTATATAGCACTAGCGTCAGCTAGAATAATATCGCTTTAATCTGTATGTAAAACGCATGCTTCTTGCAGGCTCTTAATACAAGTGAGATAGCTGTTCCAGACTTTTTATATACTAATACGCGCTGCTGTCCTCTTAGGCTATATAGATAGTCTCCTTAGTAGCTGCTATTGTATACCACGCCTTACGTCAGATTTATAAGATCCTTCCCTTTATATTATTTGCAGAAGTCTCCTTTATATAGATTAACTATGTCTTATAGGCGACTTGTAAGGTATATATATACTAGCTGCATACTAGCTCCTTACTTACTAACTAAGCTTGTATTACTAATATCTTAATAAATGCCTTTATGCTGCTCTTATAGCTTTGCTTTAATAAGTGCTATATAGCTATGCTTATAGCTTGCTTTAATAAGTGCTATATAACTACATCTATAGCTTCACCTTAATAAGCGCCCTGAATTTATTCTAAATGTTCTCTTATTTATAGACTGCTTGTGTTTTTGTAAGGCCTGCGTATACTAGACTGCCTGTGATACCTTAAGAGGGATCTGTTACTTAATAGCCCTTTAGCCTTAACAAGGTTCTTTATATATAAGACTCTAAGTCTTAACAAGGTTCTACCAAATGTTAGTAATTTGTCTGTGTCAAAGGGTTTCCTCTCCTTGCTAGTGAGTCGCCGCCTACTTGCGCACAATGCGTGAACTCAGAAGAGGACAAGCACAGAGGTGTCCTGTCTCTTGTTTAGAACGATATCACATCCACTAGTTATAGGACCAGTTTCGGGTCTGAGTACGAGTCAGATAAACAAGAGTCGGATAGTTTTCAAAACCCAGTATCCTCTGATTCGGTATAGTGCGCAGTCGCAGCGCGTGCGAAACGCACGCATTACGCCCGCACAACTACAGTGGATTCTCTTTGGCTTCCTCACTATTAGTGACCGCGCTGATGAGTACTGACACCGGATACTATGAGAAGGTAAGAATCTATATCCTAGCTGTTTAAACAATAAATAGCTGCTCAGTACAAGCTCACTAAGGGCTTTTAATATTAATAT
>NW_006916098.1:0-36381 GCF_000464535.1 Endocarpon pusillum Z07020
TCTATGCCCTCTTAAGGGATAGCTTCAGGTCTGTTAAGGCGACTATACTATAGCTAGTTGTATATATATCTAGTGTCGCCAAGTACCCACACTTTATAGCCCTCCTTAATTAGCTTATTCAGCAGCTTGACTTTATAAGAGCTACAGCCTCTATAAGCAAGCATTGCCTTATCTATAGCTAGATAAGAGCTTAGTTACTAATTATCTTTGTAATTTTGCTTAATAATAGTACTAATTAGCTCTACTTGCTAAGCAAAGGTCTTATAATCCTTACAAGGAGCAGTCGTACGCTCTTAAAGCGTAAAATATCAATGAATTTGCTTATATCTTGTTAGGCTTAAGAATGCGCCTAAATAACCTGACTCGCTCCAATATTCTTCATGTTTAGATAGCCTATAATATCCTATATAAAGCAAACAACTGATATATTGCCAGATATTAGTTGAATTGACTGGTTTCTAGGATCTAGAAAGGAATTCAAGATCTTCTTCTTCGTTGAAATCCGTATTTCGAGCATTTTCTGCGTAGCTATTCGTTAATTCAATGATTCTATCAATAATAGCTGGCGTAAGGAGTTATTAAAACGTATCAAGCTGTGAGAGACTTGTAGCTAGCGATTTGGACCGTTAAAATTGTAGAATAAGGGGTGGTTCGTACTCAGGGAGCTCAGGAAGTTTTTTCGTCTCTATTTTGAGCGCTTTTGGAAGCGGCCCCGCAGCGATAGGTTTGAGCGCTATTCGTTGCTCTGTTCGAGCAGTATTCTTCGTAACTTTTGGATCGCTAGCTGGATTAGGAGCTCCTTTGGCCTCCCATATAGTCTTGGGCTTTGGTATGCGTTTCGATCTGCGTAAATCCATGTCAGAAATCGACCCTAATGGTGAGATTCATCAAAAAGTCGAAAAGAGGTATGCCAAGACTCAAAATGCTTGGCACGCTAAAAAGGCACATTTAATCGACGGCGCATGGGATAGGTAGCAACGCTCAGACATACCACAATATTCGATTGATTCATCATCCAAAATCGTTGTTTGTCCCGTATCTGTGTATCGCATAATTGCAGAGTTGTGCTGTTCTTCCTGTTCCCGGTTCCTGCGACTTCGCCGGAGCACACCTATACCACCATTTGGCCTATATAACTCAAAGAAAGTGTCACTATTGTTAGAAGTAGTAGCAAACAGCGTACGGAGGTGCCAATTCACTTGATTGAGTTACTCCTATCAAGAGGAGCATTTGCTCATACTAATAGCTATAGAAGCGCATTACTGTAACAGCTCAGAAACAGCATTTGGCGTTCAATTCGTATAGCAATGCTCACTGCCATAAATAACAGGGCGTAACAGTTACAAGAGCGTTTCGTGCGTTTTGCATGCGGGGACCCTTGTACCATCATGCTAATACGTAACAGATACGTATCATATACGCAGGGATTCTGACAGCTATCAACGTTAAAGCGCGGACCCAAGCCGTCCGACTGGGTAATAGTGGTGTTATAAGAATCAGGTAACCCTTGCCAAATTTTGGCCCCTACCCTCTGGGGATGGCGCGGAGGGGCGCTGACTGCGTGCGCTATAAGTAAGGTGGATATCACCAAAATGCTACAGGCTCATTCGGGTGGTGTGCGTACAGAACTAAGCTAAGAAAACTCTGCCGTGTGGTATTTAACTAGTACGGCGTGGAGAAAACAACAGGCCCCCACACTATATCCCTTTTCCAGGCTAAGGCAACATTGCAATAGGCCTCAGCCCTCTATCCCTCCGGGTCTTATCCAATCTGAGGCTTCAGCATCCTCATCTCTACCCCCAAGAGAGAGCTCAGAACGACCCTCGGACTCAGCTACATAGTTTGTGCTGGCCGTAAAAGTCACACCTTACCTGGTCTCCCGACAAGGTATTTGACTGCCTCGTCGCTGAGACCCGACTCCCACACGCCAGACATAATAAGGGCGCGCCGTCTTATTCCATCTGGGTTTGAGAGCAGCGCACAGATCCTATCTACTCTACCCCCATCTTGTACCTTCTCGATTTTGGCTGGGTCGCTCAGCACCGTGACGATGGTCTTCAACGACTCGGAGACGCCTGAGAGGACCTTGTTAATATTCTCAGCTAAAATATCGGGTTTTGCAAGGTTTGTTTCCATGTCGTGTGGCTTAGCATCTGTAGTAGCTCGGGTCTTGCCCATGTCATCGACCTTGCTCGGATCTCCTGCCTTCTTCCTGGATTTGACGCGGTTAAAGAATCTCACGTTCAACTTGCCGGCCCTGGAGACGAACCAATTCCGCCTTTGAGCTTGCTCCTCCTGTAGCTGAAAGGCCGCAAAGACACAGGCTAAAAGAGGGCATCCGAACCCCTCGACCTCGACCGGCACCGCATTGCAGAACACACAATACGGCAGGAACAGTCCATCGTGCGTGAGGAGGCCCATCCTCTGCACCTGAATGGCTTGGACCAGGACCACCGCAATGTCCCCATACTCGGCCCGTCGTAGCTCTGAGATAGCCAATTCCGCTCTCTTGGCGTGGGCCAGAGAGACCCTGTTGATATGGTCGTTGAGAATGGTGACAACGCGCCCGCTATTATTGCCGTCATCACTGGTCCGTCTGATGGAGGGCGCAGAGTTGTCCGGGGGGTTGAGAAGTGGCAGAGTCGCGCCGTTGCTTGCTAGGCTGGCGAGATCGAAGGGACGCGAGCCATGACAGTCTTTGGCGTCGATGCCGAAGCCGGCGTCGATGAACATTTGGCACACTCTGGCGGTTGATGCAGCTGCAAAGTGTAGAGGCGTGAGACCGCGGTGGTCGATGTGTTCTGTCGGGTTGACCAGGCGGAGGATCTCGTTCTCTACGAAGCCGATGAAGGGCTGAAAATCATCCTTCCGCATCACCGACACCTCGGCTAAGAGATGCACTAGCGTCCGCCCAAAGATGTCTTGTATGGTCAAGATATCCTTGAGTTTGTCCTTGCCAGGTTCCTGGATCTTCAACCAGATCATGTGGAAGGTGTCGATCTGGCCAACAGTCAAAGTGCGATGCAAAATGGTGTATCCCAAACTATCCTGCGACATGATGTCATAACCAGTTTCTAGAAGGAGCTCGATCATTTTGTCCCGACCAGCCTCCATGGCGTTGTGAATCGGCGTTCGCTTGCTGTAGTCCTGGGAATGGACCATATCTGGCCATCTTTCTAGCAGCCACCTGGCCTCCTTTCCCATTCCTCGCAGAGCTAAGATGTGCAACGGGGATTCACCATCAAACATTGTCAACATTGGGTTGCCACCAGCCTGGATAATCTTCTCAGCCCAGGCTATCTGGCCCGCCTCCATAGCTGCCGCAAACGGTGTCTTTCCAGTCAAATCTCTTGCGTTCAAATTGGTCTTGGGATGGCGAAGAAGCAGTTCTAGTATGATCTGATCATGCCGTTCAGCGTCGACCGCCTTCTGCTCCTCCGAATCAACCCAGGTTATATCTCCATAGAGCCATTTCATCTTCCCACTAGTGGTGCTGAACCCTTCGATGAAGTCGTGCAGGGGTGTCATCCCAATCGTTTGCACATTTGGATCGGCGCCGGCGTCGAGCAGCGCGGCTACGAACAGTGGTCGTCTGAATTGCACCGCCACCTGCAGTGGGTTGTATTGACCGAAGCACGGTGAGTTGATATCGACGCCGATGCTGACGAGCTCCGCGAAAGTTGACCAGGAATTCTTGGCAATAGCAATAAAGATAGGTGAGGCGGTCCTAGGACCGATCTCAGTGTCATATTCCTTCTTGCTAAAGTCAAATGTCTGGATGTCTCGGTATTTCAGCGAGGGCTTCGACCGCGGCGCTGCGTACTCCTCTTTTACCACGAGAAGAAAGCTTATGGACTCCATTTTTCCACTGTCGATGCACTCCTTTACAAAACCGAATTCGAAAAGCGAGCATGGGTCTGCGCCCAAGGTAAGCAGAGTGGCCGCAGCGTCCAGATTGCCCTGGTAACAGGCAAGCTGGACAGGCATCATCAGGTTATCGCAGATGATGAGCGGTTGGTTGAGATCGACGGCCTCCTGCTCGACGAGATACGCTAAGATGTTGGGGAGGTGCTGCTCGATAACCAACAACATGAGGTTCTGTGTTCCCTTTGCGGTGTCCAAGCTAATCTGTTCCGGCAAGGCCTTCTTCTCAAGGAGTTGTCTGAAGACCCGCACGTCATCCCGTCGGATGGCTTGAGCAATCCTGTTCCAATCTGGGTCGTGCTGGGGATCGGAAGGTGGCCGTGAGTACAAAATATTTCGTGACCAGTGGATTGCATGAGCCACGTACGCGAGTCTGTAGGCAGAGTGCCACAACCTGAGAATCCTGAGTTGAGCTTCCTCTAAGAACACCCCAACCAGCTCGTCCAAAAGCTGGCGAAAGCTATCGCTCAACGCATGCTTCCCCGAGCGTTTTTCGAATCCGTAGAGATCGAGGCAGAGGCCGCTAAGAATCACCTCACACTCGGCCTTCGGGTTCAAAACAGTGGGCGGGTCTTGTCCGTGCCCGTAGTGCATGCTTGCCAAGACCTTTGAACGGATGCTGATGGTTTCGGGGTCGTCAGTCGGTCGTGTCGCCCATGACTTCATCTCTTCCAGAAGGACAGGGCGCATAGAGGGAGCTTCTGTCGACGGATACCCGGAAGAATAAAGTTCAAGCGACCGAAGAGCTGATTCCAAAATGGGAGTCGTGGATTTCTTCATCTCTGAAACAATGCTACGCCTCAGAGCCGCCGTCATAGTTGGCGACAACTCGCCGAACACGCGGTTAGCAGTATATCCTGGAGCGGCATGGCGGTTCTGTTGGAAAGTTAGTTGCGCGGGTAACAGGATAGAAGAAGGGACATGCGTTGATGCCCATCCACCCAGTTCGCCGCGAAGACGATGAAACATCTCTCCAGGTGCTCCGTGTGGCGGTGCTTCGATGAGGGTCAATCCTGGGGACCAAGTTTAGCTTATGAAACCCGGTGAGGAAGGTTTACCAGCTTTGGGGAGAGAATGGCCAAAAATACTCGCAAATTCCAATGAGTGAGACTGACCAGAGCAGCTCGAACCACTCGTGTGTGCGACCTCTTTCGGATGGATCCCTGGCGAGAATGCGAGGTAGAAGAGTGACAGCGTAGGGAAGATACCCTCTTGCGGGCCTCTCATCGAGTAACCATGATGCCTGACATTTTGATTAACAAATCAGAGAGCCTTGGACTCTCTTGTTACCACGAAACATGGTCGTCAGCGTTCGAAGAGAAAGCTATATACTCACATGCTGCCTCCATAATAGCTCATCCACAACGCCAACGAAGACATTCGGATTGTATGGGTTGTCCGGCTGCGTATTGTCTGAAGCGCCAAGGTATTGGTGCAATGCCTCTCCCCAACCGGCTTTCAGATCTAGACCAAGACGCCCAGAGGCAGCACAGAAGAATTCGGATGCCTCTGAAGCAGCTCCATCCAGTATCTTGGTCGCATTCACCGTCTCGTACGCTCCAGCCCAGTCAGAACCACGATCGGGACCAAATGGCAATCGTGAAGCCACGATATACCAAGCAACAAGACCAAAAGAGTAGAGATCTCGAGAAGGCTGACGGCAGGTTCTCAAGCCGGCATTTGGATTAATGCATTCCGGCGCGTTCCAGTAGTCTGTCCCTCCGGCCGGATTTCCCTCGACTCCGAAAGGCCACTTCTCGACGTCATCTGAGAAGCCAAAATCAGCAAGCTTCGCTGTATACCTATCCCCAGGGCTCTGGCGGAATATGAGAACATTCTCCGGCTTCAAATCACCATGGATAAAGCGGTCACGGTGTATGGCGTCCAAGCCGCTGAGGATATCAGATATCAGAAAACCCTTGAGCTCGAAGTTGAGCGGATCAACGATCGGGATAAGGTCATGCAGTGTTCTTGCTTCTGAGAGGGCAATCTCCATGACGAGGAGAGGCAAGAGCTTGGATTCTCCGTTCGACTGAGTCTCTTCAATCCAGGAGACGGCGAGGAGGTCGACAATGTTAGGGTGAGGTTTGATGAAATCGCTAAGTAGCACGCGAAGCTCAAGACTTAAAGCCTTCAGGCTGCTCTGCTCGCCATCTCCGCCCATCCTCTGTGGCTTCCATTTCTTGATAGCCACTTTCTCTCCGTCAAGAAAGCCCTCGTGAACAATCATAGAGCTTCCTACTCCGATCTGCGGCCCAGACTGCAGGCCATCGCTGTCCGCAATGCGCGCGCCGAGAAAAATGGACTGTATGAGGACCTTAGGGACGCAGCTTGGCTTCTCCAGCTCAGTAGAATCGTTGGTGGTCTCGACTGGCTGCTCGCTCGCCTGCGAATGCTGGCTCCATCTTGCAAAGTCGAAAGAGCCCGACAAGGACAAGCGCAACTCGCCAGCAAGCCGGCCCCTGATCTCGTCTTCGAGCCTCGTCATCCCGGCATCGATCGAGCTCACTACCGTGCGAAATAGGGTGAGCCACTCAGAATGTCGGAGATTTCGCGAATTGTGGTGCCCAAAATTCGGGGAGTCCGTGGGCCAAAACTAGTGTTTAGCCAATCAGTGCGCGTTCCAGTGTTTACTGTGTCTTTCAGCTGAGGTTTGCAAGTTGAAAAAAAGAAAAATCTCGCTCACTTCCCATCGGCCTTCGTACTTGGCGAAGTGCTTGTTCTTTTCGCCAAGTCCGCTTAACTAGGCAATGTGGCGTCGATACGACGCTTACCCGATGTAGACCACCGCGAGAACCAGCGTGCCAGCATAGCCACGCAGTCAAAATGGTCCATTTAAACCAGAGGGCGAGCCCGAGGCGCATAGGTTCGGCTCTACCATGGATATCTTCCAGACAATTGTCACATCCGGGGAGCTGATCTACCATTTCCTCGACGCTTATTCGGCCCACTCTAAAGA
The DNA here is from genome assembly GCF_000464535.1 of Endocarpon pusillum Z07020. Classification (NCBI taxonomy): domain Eukaryota; kingdom Fungi; phylum Ascomycota; class Eurotiomycetes; order Verrucariales; family Verrucariaceae; genus Endocarpon; species Endocarpon pusillum. The sequence goes on from NW_006916098.1 coordinate 6,884, forward strand.
GGCCAGATCTCTGGCCGCCCGCTTTAAATGGGACATTCGCGTGCTGCAACAAATCGTTCAGCATTTCGACAGCCGACGGCTGCAAAACGAGGGGAAACTCACAGAGCCCGACCAGAAACTGCTCCAGGAGACCGCCGAGTATTTGCAATCTCTCGCAGCGCGTGCCGGCGCCAGCTGCGCCCGCGTTCAGACCCAGGAATGGCTTTCCCGCGCTAGTAGCAAGGTCTTGTGGTTTCACCGCCGCAAAGAACTGCAGAGCCTGGAGCAAGAGCTGTTCGAGTGGACCTCGCGTTTCGACATCCGGCTCGTCGGTCTCCCCCCTGAGCTCAAGACCATCATCTCTTCGATCAGCGAAGAACAGGACGACGCTGGGTCCAGCAAGGCTCTCTGTTCCAATCGGCGAATGCATAGGGTCCAGGCCCTTGCCGAGGAGGCCCGGCTCGCAGAGTCCCGCGACCTGTTCTTAGAAAATGTACCCAAGACCCTACGCAAGACGCACCTTCGAACAGGCTCCGAGTATTCCATTCTGGAGTTCAAGAGCGAGCAGGTCATCCTGGAATCCAGATATTTCGCCCTAGCCAGCGACTCGGGCCCCCGGCAGATTCGCGTCCTCACTCAATGCCATCGACAGTGGCGTAGTTAGCCTTCTGAAATGCGTTGGGTACTTTTACAACCCAGACCCGGAACGGCCATCGTTCAACCTGATTCATAGTCTGCCATTCCCACCATCTCCGGCCACGGCAACCACGCTTAAGAGCCTTGTCGCCGCACAATCGGGATCCAGGAGGATGCCGCCGCTACACTCTCTAGACCAACGCTATCGAGTTGCGCTACACTTGTCGACGGCGGTGCTCTTTCTGCACGGTTCTGACTACCTGCACAAGAACATCTCGTCCGAGAGCGTTCTCATGCTTTTCAACGACCAGAATGATTCGAGTCTCAAATTCCCCTACGCTCTCGGCAAGCCTTACCTGGTGAACTTTGAGCTGATCCGCTCATTTGCCCTCGGGAGCCACCCAATGGAGCCCTCAAGCGACTGGAAGGCCAGGATATACATCCATCCCGCCAGGCAAGACCCCCGACCGCGGAGCTTCATCAAGTCCTACGACATCTACAGCCTCGGCGTCGTTCTGTTAGAGCTCGGCTTGTGGCGGCCGCTTGAGCGGTTTGATGCGGAGCTCAGCGCGGCAGACCCCGACGAGATGCAGAAAGCTCTCAACAGGATCGCCCAGGAACTTGGAATCACTATGGGGAAACGATATCGGGAAATCGTCCAGTGGTGCTTGGCTCTCTACGGCGATCAAGACGTCCAGCCGGCCGTGCTTGTTCGGGAGGTGCTTTCAAAGTTGGAGGATATCGTAGAAGCTATCGGTTAGTCACTCACTCGAAGGCGTTGTTATCATGATTGTAAGAGCGGAGGGAGGCTCTGAAATCCCTGGCACCCGTTTCGGGGTCATGTCATCATTGTTATTCTAGAAAACATGCCGAACGCCATAGATCAAGTTACACCACCCCAGTCCCAAGAGGTAAGGTTCAAGCAGAGTGTCCTCCAGGTCAACTGAAAGATGAGATGCAGTACTGAGTGCAGGAGCGGTATGGTATAGCGGCTAGCAAGGACGGTCCCTTGCTCTCTTTGCTCGATTCGAGACAATGCTCTACCCTTTTTCCTCTTGCCCTTTCCGTCCTCGGGATCTAGCATTGGGCCTTGATCGTTTTCGAAACATTTGAGTGTGACGTCATGCAAATCCGCATCGGATATGTCGGATTCAAAGCCCTTCCCGCTTGTGGAGGCCCAATATCTGGATCTGCTATCACAGCTAGTTGATGCAACTGTGAAACCACCGCAGCAGTGAGGCGTATCGGGAAGTCGTCCCTGGGTGTCTAACTTTGCGCTCAACCCCTGGATCCTGTTTCGGTTGACTCTCCTAGATTCGAAACTCGGGGGCATTGATGAGGCTTCAAAATAACTGGTATCGAAACAACTATATAATTACGTGCTATTAGCTGGAGGCTGTGGAGAATATGGAGGGTCTAAGCATGTTTGTTCTCAAGTAATTCTGTGTTTTCCCATTGTGTTTGCGTGCGCACTCGGAACATTATAAAGGTTTCTTGAAGAGCTCTTCGTAGGTGTGGTCTAAGTGATGTGGCAGGGCACCACGCGCATAATGACGTTTCAGACGGATTATGCAAGAGTAATGCAGATGGTGCTGCGGTGACTGCGGTGCTGTGTCAAGTTGTTCTCCTTGGCCTCACTGTCGTAATACTGGTCGTTATGTTCTTGCCATACCTTTCTTCCCATGATCTCCGGCGCGTCTGTATGCCCGGCTCTGATGCATTCGGGACATCAGAAGGAGTTGGAGAGAAAACTTTTTCTTCTCTCGTGTAACTTGCAGAAGTGTGATTTCAGACTTGTAGCAATGCAGACCAACCCCAGATAGAGGAAGCATTAATACGCTAATCCCTGTCTTGCATTAGATCAATAGCGTCTCCAGTCCCAAATGCTAGCAATTAAGGGTGCGTTGCCCACTCCGACTTTTTGGGAAATGCACTTATGGCACTGTACCACGACCTTGAAATTTGCCTTTGACGTAGGAATCTTGTTCATTGGTATAACCACAAGACAAATGGCCAGTGAGGCCCCGCCAGTTGTATGTTTTTCCCTTTCTTTGCATGCCACAACTTGAGAATAGACACAGATACTTCTCTGAGTGTTTCTCGGTCTGTCGAAAGTATGGGGGGTAACGCTGGCCATGAAACCTTTCCAGATGATTCAACTATGTAAGTTACCCTTTTCCAACTGAAGCGCTTTCTTATTCCAGTAGCATTCCGGGTACTGGAGTGGCTGCTCAAAAAAAATCCTCTCGCCTGTGCTTCTCATAATGGCCTGTGAGAGTTGTCTGGCTCTTGTAACGAAGATCACGAATGACGCATAGGAAGCCGCGGTCGTCTGGAACGTCAGTCCCCTCGCGGTTCTTCCCTTTTCTGTTCTCATTCCCATCCCATCCTGATTTTCATCGCTGCGGTATCAATGCAAAGAAGTCTTTAGTCTTGCCCTGACCCACTTTTTGTGAGTTAGCTATAAGCAGGAGGATCTCAAAGGAAGCGGCTGAGCTCCAGGCAGCAGACACAAAGTAGCGTAGGCGGCAATCCTTGGCTGAGACAGATCAAAAGATAAGTATACATAAGTGATAGGCGCTGGAAGGTGGGAACTTAATAACCTGAAGGGCATGATGACGAAGTGGATGAGTGGAATTCTATCTACCTGCAGAATTCTATCTCTAGGAGGAGAGGCTAAATACAGTGCGGAATGGCACGTGCGCAGTCACGTGACATACGCGGCCAGGGATTGACTGACCCAATTCCAACACATGAAACTGGGCTTTTTAAGCTAAGAGAGAGGCTTACTACGTAGATTCTGGGCCTTATAGAAAGCTTAGAATATATAATAGATGCTTAGGGCTGCTTAAGCTTGCTTAAGCTTAAAACAGTCTCACACAGCCACAGTTCAGGGCTGCTTATTTATCGCTCAGGTTATCATTATGTGTGTTAAGGTCTCAAAGTGAAAATGGAATTTGGAGAAGTCAAAATTCGGGTGTGAGTATTGTGGTATCCTGTACTGAATCTTGACCACGTCTTGGCACACAGTTAGGTTGGCTGCTATTGAAAACACATCTACTAGTTAGCTTCGAAACTTACTATGTAAAAGCGCTGTCCTTTTGGAGGAGTGGCAGATGTATTGTTCCTCTGTGCCCTACTTAGGAATTAGTCACCCGGCTCAACTTCGGCTCAGCCTCCTCTCTTGCTTCATTCTCACTTTACCTAATCATACTCAGCCCCGCTTCTGAGCCGTGGTTGTTATTGGGGACTATCCCTTACCTGCAGCTGCCGTCCCCTCGAAATCTTTGGTTAATTCTACGTGAAGGTCTGGTGGGCCATTCTTGGGACTTCCAGGAGGGACGGCGTATTGAATCCTCATCTACGTTGCCTATGGAGTTTTGGTGCTGTTGACGTCCTGGCTGCTTTATCTCCTCTCTTTCTCCCTTCCGCTGTTCCGACTCTTGTTCACCTCATCCGCCATTCTTGTATAAAAGAACCATCTAGATTCGACTTACCTCTAACCTCATTCCCTTTGTAATTCTGATTTGCTGGAGCGTACCCGCGAATTTTACAGTACGTATTGCGTGGACTGGGAACTTGTCAGCTTGCAGATTCAGGACAGAGGTTTTATTGGCTACTCTTTACGTTCAGTATCAGTCTGTTATCCTACGCTGCAGCTTTTCTGTTTTATCAGACAAATACTTGTCTCTGGCCGTGGAGGCGCCGAGTAACGCCGAAATAGGGGCCTCCTAATTCGGGCCAGGGTCACGTCGGACTAACATTTGTACGGAACTCTTACATTATCATGGTTGTCGAATTCTCAGACCAAGTCACATCAGGAGCCCAAAACCAAACAAGTCGTCCCAAAATTCACTAATGCTGAAGAACAATCCTACCATCATGCACTGATTTGACATAACGCACGTTAAATCGTTTGGCCCACTGACTCAAATCGTGATTACTTGCATCCTGTAGATCTTTTACGTTGGGCTCATCACGCAAGACATCCACGGCGTCGACCAGCAGCCTAAGGGAATCAACTTTCCTCCATTCTTTGAAAGTCTGGGACCGCCAATTTTTGCCAACCATGGCCAAGCAGACGAGACAAACACTTATAACGCCAAGCAGTCCAATGACGAGAAGGACAGGGACATAGGTGAGCTGATAGAAGATGCCGCTTTTGGTGGCTTGAACTTCGAAGATCGCGGCGTCCCCTCCGAAATTGGCGCCGCTCTGGACCTCGTATGACACTCGTTCTGTTTCACCGGCGGCGTAGAGAAAGTTGAGAGCTAGAATACGATAGTCTATATTTGCTGCAAACGCAGCGGCTGCAGAGTTCGGGATTTTCGCACTGGCCCAAAATGCCGGGCCGATGCCTGGCTCCAAGCCAACCCCGGTCGAGTTTGCGGGGCCGTGGAAGTTCAGGGCCACCTGCCAGTCGGCGATAGTCAGTGGAGTGTCGACATTCGGACCGTCCCATACGCTTGCGGTGCGTTTCCACGAGAGGTCTTTCTCGCGGGTGAAGTTATGCCAACCCGTCTGACGGGTGACTTTGCATCGTAAACCAGATACGGACTGCAGCTTTTTCGTCCCGATAAACTCGCTTTGCGGCATCTCAAAGGACTTAAAGGTCATTTCGCCATATGGAGTCTTGTGGGCTGGCTGATTGAAGCGAAGAGCACATCCGAGGTAGAGTTCCATTTTGTCAGGGCGGAATCCGATAAATCTGAAGGGATCATACCATTCGCTCTCCATTGTCGTGAGCTGACCAGGATAACGCGCTCTGAATAAATACCCATCTGAAGCTATCAGGGCGATAGAGACTTCAAAGCCGCCCATTTGTGCTGGTTCAAACGTATTTGGCGGCTGAGCTTGACAGCCGATGGATAATTTGTATCCCGGGACATTATACAGTCTTATTATCTCGGTAGAAAGAGCGTTAAGCGACGCCGTCGTTGCGTTAACTCCAACATAGGAGTCAGATTCCAGCTTATCATCAGCATTCTGATATGAAATTGCGGTCAACATTCCGTTCACCTGACCAGTGAAGTTTGCCAACTGCTCAGTAGTTGAGAACTGAGACGGCGGCAATATAAGAGTGGAACGACTTTCAATCCCGTTCAAAGTCCGGAGGAGTACGGAGGTTTCTCCTGCAGTCTTAGTATACGCTTCGTATGCGACGACATTAGAGATGGATCCCAATGAAATTCCCGAGAGAACTGTCAAAACCGCAAACGGAAGCAACCTTGATCGTGACTTGCGAACAATTCCCCAGATTTTGATAGGGTTATACGTTCCAGCGTCTGTGCTACTCGCCGCAACCAGCGGTCGTAGAGCTACCGTACGGGAAGTCTTTTCACTGATCATGGTCACTCTGGCGACCCTGAACAAGAAGGCATCGAAAAAGAAAAAAATCACCGGGGAAATCACCGCGTTCCACATGGATTCGATAATTTTGGCGCTCTTTTGATTCATGCTCCAGCTAAAGATGGCATTACCTTCATCATTCATGACGATTTTACGTTTGATGGCAATGCCTAACCAAGTTGAAAAGATAATAGTAATCAATATTAGGATCACCAAAATCCCTAGCGCGGCGAGGTTAGCCTGAACGTACCGCTTTCGCGCGTCAGGCTGGCTTCCAACCTCAACGACAGATCCCACTGCAGCAGAAAGCTGAGGTAGCTTTGGAGAAGGACCGTAAAGATTACTCTCAGCTGAACTCAGAGGTGAAGTGGAATCGGCAGCGTCTTGGCTTTCCGGCTGCATACTTTCGTGCAGATAATGTGATTCGCCAGAGGGCCGAGCTTCGGAGGATTCAACTCTGGCGCTTGGGAAATCCACCAGTGGGACCGTATCATCATCAGGCTCCATGATACTTCCGCCAAGAATATCAGGCTGAGCTGATGAAAGAATTTGCGATCACGCGGTTGAGGCAGTTGAAAAGATAGAAAGAGGACTCGCACAAGGCCAGGTTAGTTATAAGTGTGCTGGATCTGCGGTTTCAGTGCGCTTCGCAAGCGTACGACAGCGACCATGCCCCCCCCCGAACCGATCATCAACGAAGTGCAAGCACTTCCGACCTCCCTGCCAGTAGAAGGGACTGTCCCTGGTTCGCAGAAAGCTTAAGGAGGTCAAAACGAGTCAATTGCTGCCTCGATCAGCAGTATCTTCAGAAGAGCCAACCTGGGTCAAGGACTGAACGCTTGCCAAAGGCAGATCCGGGGGCCTCCACTCTGTTGAATACCCTTTCTGGTCTTGGCGGTCTTGACAGAAACTGCTTAGTAGCACGCCTCTCTAGTAGCGGGATGTTCCACTCCGCAGGCACGTTGAGCCCTCCAAACGCACTCTGATTTCCTCATTAGGCCGTCCACCGTCACGCCATTCACCCGCGGTGTTATTTCTAACGCACCGGGACCCACAGCTTTTGAGCCAATCATTCTGTCTGCGTTCCTCAAACAGACCAATCAAGGACGAAAACAGGTCAAAAGGCTGAATCTAGGCCAATCCAGGCCAACCAGACCAATTCAGACCCCACAAAAGACTAGTCAGAGCCGAACCCACCAATCAAGGCTGAACGCACTCAGAGCTTCTGTCTTCGTTCCTCAGGGTTTCTCTGTCTGCGTTCCACTTCCACGGTTTTACGTAGTACAGCGTACGCAGACTACGGGCAAGTGATCGCAGCTGTTTTCTACCTCACTGTCTTGATAAGTCACTCTGACCATTCAAAATGCGCATTCTGTGGGTCTGTCAGCGTTTTCGATGGGACGCCACTTAATACATTTTCAACGCATTTTCCAAGCACGCCCTAACTACTGCTTCGATCCCTGTTGGGAGCAGTTCCGCGCTAAATGCCCAACTTTCTCGCATCTAAAGCACTTGCGGCTTTCACTAAGCAACGTGAGGCCCGTGCGGGAACTGACTGTGTATCACGCCGTCACTCTACCATCACGCCGCCTACTCGGCTACCCACACCGCCGGTCCTATCACCGGCACCCCCGCACTCTATATCCATGGCCACCACCGACTCTGGGCTCAGCATTACTGGCCAGCTCGAAAGTCGCGTCGCTGGAGAGCTCAATGTCAGGTGGATGGGTGCAATCGTGGACCGTTGTCTTGACTCTGGGCGCCGCAATCCATATTAGGCGGTCCGGCAATTCGGCACCGTTATTTCCTTTGGGAAAGCAAAAGTTCTGTGGATGGATAGAGAGCAAAGATAATGGTCGCTTGACCACTTTCAATTGATTTATTTCCCGCATCATAAAACTGTTCAGAATCTCATCAAAAGCCATTCGTGAGCATCTGAGCATTTCCCGGCATCAATACGTCTTTTTCTCAACGGCACTTGATATCATCCAGTTTGTAGCAAACCTGTTCCTACAAGAATCTAAGCAGCGATGAGGGCGGCTGACCCCAGACCATGCCATCTTCCAGAAAATCCAATTCATCTGACTCGTTAGAACCTGTGTTTCCCGTACCCACCGAAGAAAACGTGAGCAGAGACAGAGACTGCGCCATTGCATCTGCAGACAGCCCTCTCTTCTCCAGCTCTTCTCTGCAAGCTGCAAGCCGTTCTTTGAAGAAAACTGTGCAGGCTTGGGTCGGCCCATACATCTGCTCGGATAGCATGACTGCGTTTTCCAAACAACGCAGAAAGCACTTCCATTCCCCCTTGCGGTGATGATGTTGTGCAATCTGAATCGTGAAGAAACATTGGAGGTGTAAGTTGCTGGGGTCTAGTAACCCTTTTGCTTGGTTGAAGAGATATTCGGCTCTTTGATACTGGCGTGATCTGGAAAAGGTTTCCGCCTCCCACAGAATCGTGACTAGAAGGCGTTGCAATGTCGCGGGTCGTATAGACATAGCATCGGATAAGTGTGCCAGATGATTGCTGTCAATTCTCGCGTCCAGGCGATCGATTCTGCGAGGTCTGTCGTAGTAATGATGCTGCAGGGCTATGAGGACGGACACGGCATCAGACGAAACCCTTTGTTCGTTCAAATTCTCGCATCCTGCAATGACTTGTGCGAAGTAGGACTCAGCTTCAGGGGAGTTACCCTCGTTGTCAAAACTAATTGCCAAATTAAAATGGCATCGCACAAGGTAGGACAAGAGCCTGTGAGAGAGCTGACAGGCCGATCCGAAAGACTGTAAGAGCTCAGTGGCTTGATACGCACATTTCTTGCAGTTTTGATAGGAACCTGCATAGCGGTATGCATCCGATAGGCCAATAAGAGCGCGAAGGATTCGATCTCTCAAGGCATAATCGGTTCGAGTCTCCTCCGCAAGCAATCTTCGATAGAGGTCTGTGCTGGTCCTATAATCGTGGAGCGCATTGCACGCTTCAGCGCAGGAAAGGACAATCAGATGCATAAAAGCAGAATGCAGTCCGTAATACTCTATGCAAGACGTCGATAAACATCCGTACTCCCTGAGGGCATCTTGTGGACGCTGCTGAAGTGTAAGGATTCGAGCCAGTAAGAGACGATTGCAGAACCAACTAAGTCTCTCAACGCCCTCGTTCTCTGTTACGGTTTGGAGCAGCTTCTGCTCTATTTCGTGAAGGAGCCCTTGGTAGGCGTAGATGTCAACGAGTGCGTAAATGCTATTAAACATAATAAAGCTGCAGTCGTAGAGATTCTCTTCAGTACAGGTTTGCAAGATTTTTTCGTGGATATGAATCGATTCTTGGTACCGTTCCTTCAAAAAGTGATCCATGGCGACGTCATATAGCATTGACAAGGTGAACGTGCAGGAAATGATGCGACACGAACGGCACAAAGGCAAGATTGTTTGCAAGAACTCTTTGGCGGTTTCCCAGGCGCTCCCGTCGTGAAAGTCGACTCCGTGGGAGCGGAGCTTGTTGAAAGGCTCCCTCACGGTGTTGGCGACTTGAGTCTGGCACGATTGACACCCGTGAATTACTTTTTTGCTCATTTGGTCAGCTAGGTGTTCTGTTGTGAGGACTGCCCTTTCGTAAGAAGGACACGAAAATGAGAGATCAACCAGATCCGCTAAGGACATTGGGCGACGGTCAGAATGGTGACTGTTACGTCTCTTAAACGTAGAAAATGTACGGCCTGATAAATCACTGAGGGACCTTCGTAGAGCTAGACTGCCGTGCCGAAATGCGGAAACAGTAGAAGCAATGCTTGCAGTTGACCCATTCATGCTTGCTACACGAAGCAATGCGCTAGAGAGGGAGGAAATATTGCTCCTCATGGTGCAGTAGCTGACCACGGATGGTGTCGCTGATTGAATTGTCAGTATCATGGGATTCCAGCTGGGATTCAGCGACTCACAGGCAGAGGGGGAGACTCTTTTGCCATTTTTGACGTGACTTCTTTTCGCATAGTGATCAAGTCTCTCCGGCAAGATATCTCGTCCCTTGTATCTAAACTTTGTGTCTTTGTCCTCGTCAAATTTGCGTTTCGTTGCCTTTGCCAGCATGAGCTGCATGACAGAGGATCTGATGTTCTTGTCGAACCCCCAATTTTTAAGCTGCGTCTTGAGCTTTCTTTCCCCAGCTACGAAGCCCTGCTTCTCCTTCAAATATCGCATGGTCTCCTCCACTGTCTTGTCCTCATCAAGATAGAGTCTCTCGATTAGCTCCTTTTGCTGTTCCCACTCCTCCGGAGAATGACGATTCTTGACGTGTCGTTTCCTTACTGGAGTGGAACTCTCCCCAATTGAGATGACAGAGCTCAGATCCATGGTGTCGATGGCGGAGGGACTTCCTGATTGATTGGAAGGACTTAGGATAGTCACTTATCACGAGCGATAGAGATATGTAGATCAAGACCGATGGTCCATGAGAATCTGAGGCTGGGAATTCGGGGGATGCAAATGCTTTTGAGGGTCATGTTCCCAGCCAACGCAGTAAAAGTGCATTAGAGCATGCTCCGAAACTGGACTGGAGGAGCGCATGATGGTGAGTTCATGGCAATCGGGACATGTCACTACTTATATGCTTGCAATCAGGCGTTGGCCATGGGGCGTAGTCTGCGCAGTCGCGTGTTCTTGCCTAAACAAAAGTGCATTTGAACTGCAGCTAACCAAGTTTAGGAATGATGTCATAGGTGTTTGGGCAAGGCCCCAGCCACCACAACATATCCCTCGGCGAACGTCAGACGGTATGAATGGATAAGATATCGACAAATCCCATGGAGTCTTCTTCCCGCCTAAGATCATGGAAAGCACGCGGTTAAAGATTACTATTTCATGGAGATCATGTTGGAGATGCAGGTGAAGACCCATCTGGAGGCATTTCCAATCACCATGCTCAACGAAAGTGCAATTGCCTGACCGGTGACCAATCAAAGCCCACAAGTTGCTGATATCTCAGATCTCTCTTGCGCATCCATGTCAACTGGTCTGCTTTGGACTTGCTGAAGCCAAACGTGACTGAGGTTTTGTGGCTGCCAGGATACGGAGGCTTTCTGGGGTGACAGGTCCTTCGCATCGGTTCCCCTCGACTCGTCCTCCCTGATTGGCCGACAAAAGTGCAGTTGAGCTCGGATGAGGTTTCTGGCAATATGGGCGATCCCTGGATGTCCTAATTTACCTTTATTGAACTGCCCTTAAGGAACAGGGCGGCCAAATACGGAATCACTCATGATGCACTATCTCCGACAGTCAGCACACAGTTAGCCAATCATCTGAACGTTCGAAAGTGCAATACCGAGATGTCAAGGAGCGGAGCATTTAGCTCACCGCTCTTTATTCAGAGAACCCTTTCGATACCTGATCAGATCTTTCAAATTCTCTCCCAATCCCCGTTAGTCTGAAGCATGTCGCTAGGCGTCAACGGCGGTGGGTCATCACCAGCATCTGCACTGCATATGTGTGTACTCTGTTTTGTGGTTGTTTCAACGGCACGTTCCCTGTCTAGGATTAACCGGCGACCCATGAGAACTAAAAATGAAGCGAACAGCTTGATTGTTGACTTCGGCTGGGCGCAGATGCTGGTTTAATCTTGTTGACGCCTTCATGACGCTGGCTTTTGAACTGAGATTTTGGCATATAAAGGATCACACGTAGAGGTAATCCATCCAAAGATTGATTTATGTCCAGCCGAAAAGACCATTCAACAAGGTTCCTTAGACCACGCAATCACTGTGCACCAACATGTCACAGAGCAGGGGAATCAATGGTAGTAAGTGAACTCACCCGCTATGGAAAGGCTCACACACTCAGTCCCGAGCAAGCTATAGATGTCCCCGACATGTCTGGACTAAGCAAATCGCAATTTCCTTCCACCCCCAAAAAATCGGCCGGGTATGTTGCACACTTCACGGTGTGGGTTCTGTCTTTTAAAAGCTACAGGTATCCCATCCAGAGAATGCTCAACGAAAGCCCCAAGGAGCATCCTTGGAACCATCTTGCAACTGTGGCGCCACAGAAGCCTAACCCCAAGCTCTGAAATACCTTCACTTTACCCGCCGTGCTGGTTTTCCGCTGGTATTATCTCTTCAAATCTCAGTCGCGTGTGCAGGGGTACAGGGCTTTCGATTATCGGCTTTGGAACCAGGCATTGCCCTCTAGGACCTTACTGTAGTGGCGGGCATTTGGTCTATGGAGAAACGGTCACGGTAGACACAGAGTAGTCTCATAGCTTCAAATTTCTCAGCGCTTCATCTGAGCATCTAGCCATATCATCTTGAGAAGCTCTTGGTATATTTGTACCAGCTTTGTATGAATTTCCTGTCTCTTCGTGAAACTTCCTCCCACATAATCACTGAGAATCATTGCAGTGGTGTGTGTATTATGCCTGGACAATTGTCAAGCCCTGTGTCCATGTATAAGGCATCATGACGTCCAGCGTAGCTTCGAATGGGAATACCTCTTGATCTCTGTCCGCAGCCTCCGTTGTCCCTGCCAGATCTGTTTCTGCTCATAGTTCTTATTTGCTTGTTGCAACCTTAACAGAATGCAGTCCCCAAATTGGCAGACCGTCCAGCTCATCGGGTCGATATCTGCGAACTGAGCAACAAGATGATCGCTGGATAGAACCAGCAGTTCAAGGGATGGCGAAATGCTCTTAAGATACTTGAAGATGCGCACGGCCTGCCCATCATCATCAATTGCCTGTTGCCACAAACCTTGTCCGTTCTCATCTGCACAGTAATACCGGGGAAAGAGACGAAGCGTCTTGAGGTGCCGGAACTTCGAGAATGCGCCCAATACCTGGTACAAATGCACATCAACATCGACGCCGGGAATGGCGCTTGGATGCCACAGCTTTCCCACATGTGCAACATCGAGCATCAAATGTTCCAGGTTCGGCGCCAGTTCTGCCAGCTCTTGAATCTCCGCAGCAGATCTTAAATTGGCTCGAGCGATGGTATGATCCAGCTCTATCATATGAAGTCTTAGCTTTCTCAAATGCACAGACGCAACATGCCTTATGGGCAAAGTCTTATTGAAGCCGTCAAGCTCAAGCTCCACAAATGACCTCTTAGCGAGCAAATCGGACACCGCCAGCAGGGACTGTTCAGAGGCAGCCCACAGACCGTTCCGTTTCAAGTAAAGGACGATGATCGAGAGAGATTGTAGCTTGACCATTTCGGCACCAAACCGAGGCAATAGAGTCTCAGTCAGACGATCGCTAGAGATGTCCAACTTTTCAATGCTTGACCATTGGAATCCTGCCAACAAGTTTAGACATTCATCTTCTTGTACCATAATACGTCTTGGATTCACATTCAGTCGAAGCTCTTTGAGTGGCGGAAGGCAGCTTGCGGTAGTCCCATTCAAACTGAAATGAGAGAACTCCGGACGTTCCCTTTTCAGAGGAACTGTCCTCTGAGGTGGTACCACTAGATCTAGCGACATCAGGTTCTGGCAGATAGACATGACTCTTTGTACGTTCTCCAGATACGTAAAGCTCCGGCCTCCGGAGACGAAGGCTGGCACGTCTGCACAGAAACTCAAGTATCTAATGGACGAAAGCGCCCTAAAAGCTTCCACGGTTTCTTTGTAATGGGCATCAGAAAAACATTTCAAAGAAAAAGCCGTGATGGCAACATTGGGCTGCCTTTTCAAGGAAGCAATCCATCTCAACAGATCTAGATTTGCTTCATGGGAGTAGAAAAGTCTGCCCGCGTCAGTAAATAAATAATGTCAGGTAGGGTGGAAATTACTCGACGTTTCGAAGTACTGGCAACAATGGAAGTAGCTCTTTCAGCTTCTGGTACTCAACGGCCTGCTCGGTGGCCTCTCCAGCGCTTCTACATATCTTGATCGTATGAACACAGTCCCGGATATGCGGATTACGCAATAAGAAATCCAGTAGTGCCTCCCCATGTCTGCGTTCAGCATTCGTCAAAGTGATGCTGACACATCGAAACAAGATGGCAATCGCAGAATGGCGAAAACGCTTTGATACAAGAGAGGGCGATGATAATGCAGTCGTGATGGGTAGATAGCCGACACACTTTCATGACGTTATCATAAGTATAGTAACGTAAGATCGGAACAAGAACCAGCAACCCTACCTCCTCGATTATGGCATCAAACAACTCGGAGGGCAGATCATAGATGGATTCTATACGAGGCATTGATGGTTGCCTTGACGCGCATGATTTCAGACTCAACATATTGAAAATGATCGTGGTAGCAACTTGTGTCCTAGAGTGCTACCGTTGTAGTTATTGCTACAACCCGAGTAAGTTTGGTCTTCACCATGCCACCAACAAGAACATTGAGGAGTTGGAGCCAAGGAGACATATAGATTATCTTTCTCTATTCACCATCAAAGTTCTCTATTCACCCTCAGAGCACTCTGTTTAGTATTCTACAACGCTTGTAGCAATATTCTTGTCTTGAATGCAAAATGGCAACCAATCATGCGATGTCATCGCCCAAGATGTTGATCGAAGACCATTGCCCAGAGAGCAAAACCCTCTCCGCCCTCTTCTGGCCATCCATCAGGCCGAGCGACGCCTTGACCTATAATGATTTTCTCGCACACCCTAAAACCGTAGTGCTCGTATACTTGTACTGCATGCAGATCCACTGATATCAACCATGCTGGAACTCCATCCTCTTCAGCCCGTTGTAGAAAAGGTCGCATTACAGCCGACACAGCTCCTTTACTTATCTTTGATGGATCGCGAGCTAAATAGCTGAGATGCCAGTATCTCTCGCGGAATTCAGGATCCAGATATTTTGCCCGCACAGCGGCCGCTTTTGTTATGAACTCCTTGAGCAGAGGTAGTGGATTGTGATAACGTGGAGCATCCATGCCACCAGTAAACCCAGGTGGCTGCCATAACGAAGCCGCTGTCCAGTTGTCTGCCTCGGCAATCAAAGCGCCGTTCCTAGCTGAAGATATAATGCTGCCACTTTCGAAGTGCTTCACGCGTCGTTCGAAGGTGAAAGGAGTGAAGGGAGGCTGCTTGATGTCATCTACCTCGGTGATCAGGCCGATCAAGATTGGACTCGTCAAAAAGCTGCGAGCCACATGTGCAATTAGGCGTTGGGCATATTCAGGGCTGGAGGACACCGTGGCCGTCGCAGGAAGAAGAATCTTGTCAGGAGTTGTTGATTTCGCAGAATGCTCTTCGGCAGGTACCGACATTGCTGTTAAGTAGGCTAGAGACTGTGTCTGTTCTTGGACCTGCTTGTTTCAGGTGTACTTCAATCAAGCGTGCTTCGAAACTCATTAGCTCTGTCCTTCTGGCAGAGTGTTTGGTGCATCCTTTTTCTGGTGGTAGAGTCAGGAGTTTGTGTCTGACTCAAACACATGTCCTGGCATTAGCAATGCGGTCTCTGCGGGCCAACTCATGTAGATAATGTGAGTCATAGAAGAAAGATCTATGCAGGGCATGATGCAGGGGCACTTCAGGTACGGAGCCATCGAGCGCTGCCTGGTAGATAACATAGCTTAGGATGTTTAGCACGCTAATGTCATCATTCGCAAGAAAAGAGTCTGATGGAAGTAAATCGGTCGATCAACACTAGCTGGCAGTTCGGAGTACTGCTACGTAGTAAATATAATCATTACTGCAACTTTCAAATGGTCACAAGTCTTGGCAGCACAAGAAAGTAAAATCTGCTCCGCATCTCCGATGCTCACCCCCTCGACGCCGCTTTTATCACGAGCTCAACCACCACTCATCCACCGCTCAAAACTCTCGGGTGATTCGTGGGTGGGCACTGCAGGATGGCCTAGGATGGCCGCTCGTCATGGGGCTCCCGCACAGCCGCCCTGGAGCGGCCAGCGCAGCTGGGACAGAGGGGGAGATTTCCACATTGGACAGCCAAATCTCCCATATGCATTACCACCGGGCCCCCCACCCACTCTCCTGGTGCTTCTCCTCCTTTTCCCTTCCCCACAATAGATCTCGATATTGGGTTGGAACGGAACGAACGGAACAGGACCTCTATTACAGTTGTGTTCTGATGATTGTGAACACTGGTTCAGCTCCTACCATACGCATGTTCCAGGACTCCTAGTTTTCCTTACCAAGCGCTACCCTCGGATCGTCCCTCTCTGAGAGCGGTTCATAACACCACAACGGCAAATCCTTCGGTTCGACAATCTCTTTCGTTTTCCTATGGTTATTTCAAATAGATAGGTGAGATCATGAATGGGACAGATCATCGAATCACCACCTCAGAGACCTGGCAGGCTTCGAAATAAGTCTTCATGTCTTTGGAGGTGTCGAACACCATGAGACCAGTTCTAGCATACGTGCCATCGTATAACTCCTCTAGCATGATGGCTAACTGGCCATCGAGCGCAATGCACACAATAGGCCGCGTCATAAAAGTCTTCCCTTCTTCAATTCCCATCCAGAAGATCGTCTCTTGAGGTGGTGAATCACTTTCTGGGGTCACTTTATTAATGTTGTACAGTTTCTGCGCTGCACAGTCTGGATATGCTGAGGCAATTGTTGATAGGAAGTAGGCTATGCTGTGTTCTGACTCTGCTGATCGGTCAAAACCTTCCCTAGGAATTCGTTGGGCGCCATCCCAGTCGAGTTTTTTTACGATCCCTTTCATTCTCAGCGTGCCATCAATGACTCTTCCAAAAGGATTCGCTGTGTTTGCTAGCGTAACCTTCCATTCAATAATCTCCGTCCGATGTATTTCAATGTCGAAAATACCTTCATTCGGGGGCTTATTGGGAAATAGAACGTCACCAAAGACAGAAGCCCAAGACCAAGTTGGTGCCCGATATTCCTCGGGTCTAAATAATTCAGGCTCATTGACGGACCATTGCAACCCCTCAGTCAGCTTACTTCGCCAAAGACCCGCGCAGTAATCATCATGGAAAATTTCCTGGAAGCGAGACGCAATAGCTGAAAAGGCAGGCAGCTTGTCCGATGGTACGCTCAATCCTCGGCGTGTATAATCAGAAACCAAGTCTTCCCACATCTCCCAAGACCATTCTTGATCTAGATCTCCAGCTAAGCTCACCAGTGATGCCCCTTTCCTACCGAAATTATCAACTGTTCCACCGTCACAAAGGAGAGCTGAGCAACATTTCCACCAGACTTGCCACGAACCGTATGCAAGAACACGAGGAGACAATGTTCGTTCCTGTAGAGCCCATGCACGGTTTTCCAATGGCTCTCCAGATGGCTCATACAACTTGTATTTTCGGACGATCAAGTGCCCAAGCTCGCCATCTGGACAGGGAAAGTCTATTATCGAGGATTTGGTGGAAGGCATATCATCTCCCTCGAGAGTTCTAGTGTTTAAGAAACCGTGATCGCATCTTGGAGAATGGGCAGCATAGATAGTCATTGTTGCATTGCTGTAGATCTGGCTCATTTTACTTATTTCAATGTCTTTGTCTGCCACGGAATCTTGTAAAATGCATAGTGCATCTATCCATATAAAGCGAAGCTCGAGCCTCCAAGTCACAATGATTGCGTCCTGTAGGGTTTGCGGTAGCTCTTCCATGTCAAAACCCTTCTGCATGTGATCAAGAGTCCTGTGTATTCAAGGTGAAACGCTGATCGTCTCCCCAGCAATAGCTTAAGGCTGCATAGGGAAGGTTTTCATCCTGTCCAGGTTGGCGCAAGTATACCTTCAACGGTTTGGCATCATTTCCCTGTAGCTCGATCAGTCGCTTTGGTGGTGAGGCAGACCGGTTGACCGGGCACTTGGTATGGTGATTCTCGAGGCAGTCTTGAAGCCATTTTCGAGCAGTGTCAAATGAAGCTGAACCTCCAACATGCGGATTTATCGGCCTTGTTCTTACATACTTGGCAGCTGGGTCATCTGAGAATGGGTTCAACATATGAAGCACATTCTCCACGCATCTCAGGCTGTATATAGGCTCACAACTTACCATGGTTTACCTCAACCCCAAACTGGAGGTACACATCCTCCCCTCCCTCTGTTGACCAGATTGAAACTCGAATAAATTGAACGTCCCAGGATCCAGACGAAGGAGTCAAGAAACGTACACTCAAGACGATTTTCTCGCCTTGCAATGGTTTGCGGAGGTACTCTACTTCGTCAAGCCAGTGATACCGTTTTGCCAAATCATGAATGGCAAGACAGATCGAGCAGCAAGAATCAACAGACCAATGAAATTCTTCGGAGTCCCGTGTAATATCCACACCTGTTTCTGACAAGAGGTATTGCAAACCTGAGGATGTTGAGATCATTCTAGCACAATGACCGCACGTTCGTGGTGGCTCCATGACATTTAAAGTGGCAAAAGCGCACAAGGGTGTAAATTGGGCTGCTGTACTGAGCGATATCCAGATTAGAGACCATGTGTACTAGACTTCGGGCAAGAGCTTTGCTTAGAGAGAGGCGTGTTATGAAGTAGGAAAGAAATCTATCCCACAGGCCAAGAAAATTTCCCGCAAACCCGCGTCGATTGGTTCAGTCATTTCCCACTATTTCCACCATTTCTGGCCTTTTCCGGTGGTTTCGTTACACCACTCTCTCGGGGTGTTTCATCTTTACTACGGTAGGAGGCCTAAGTATTGTTAGCTCTGAGCTAGAATTTTTGTATTTGACCAAATCATTACGAAAGTACGGAGGCGTGCACCAAAAGTCATTACCGAGCTAAATTTTAGCTGCGGGTGCTAGTTCCTAGTCCGCGCCACTCTCTTCCTAGTGTGTACTTGGCGCCCCATAGAAATTTGTATGAGGATAGACGTACCTGTCAGGAAAGCTCTGGGGGTGGCCAGGAATGCTCTGAATTTTGTGATTTTGAAAAGAATTGACGCAGTTTGACGGTAAATAGCTCTTATGAAGTGTTATTTGGCAGCTGTAGAAGCGTTTTACAAGCCAGATTTGCAAATTCAACGGGGATAGCGAAATAAGCGGTGTGACAGGAGTTTTTTGGGTATTCGAGGCGGTCAACAAGGCGCTTGACAGTGCTAAGGGCATTCTAAATGGAGAGGACGTACGGAGTAAAAGATGAAGAGGATCCTGCCCTTGGTAAGCTGTTTATTCTCTCGAATAGCCCCTTTAAGAGCTTACCGTCCTCAAGATGCCTTCTTACAGCCTCCGCACCCTAAGCAGCGTCAACGCCTTTATTATTCATTAGCACTAAGGGTATAGTGCTTGACACTGTTAACAGAAGAATATCCTGGCTTAGAGATCAAGAAAAAGACTAGTATTCCATAGAGGACACAATTAAATATTCAAAAAAAAGGCACAGGAGCGTAAGTATTACCCTGAGCAAGATAGGCGAATTCTTAAGCATTTTATTAAGGATAAACCACGCTCTGGCCGTCCTAAAGAGATCTCTATAAAGAAAGAGTAAGAGTTACTACAAAATGTTTATTTAAGTTAAGTAAACTGAGAGAAATCAAGTGAGATTCTAGCTTATAAAAGTAATATTAGCTATACTAGTGTATTATAGCACGTGAACACGCTAAGCACTAATAGGCACTACGGAGCTGCCTGGCACTCTGCGAAGGAACTATGACAGACTTGGACAGAACCGGACCCTGAACTACACACATAGTCAGACCTAGACAACGTAATGATTAGAGGTGATCAGGGTGAGCACTCATAAGCAATGATCAAAGGTGATCAGGGTGAGCACTTATAAGCAATGATTAGAGGTGATCAGAATGATCAACTCTGAGCACGAATCTTCTAGTCTATATAAGCACGCTCATTTTCTAGATAGTTTCATAGTCTTTGTAGTTAACTTATATTATTAGCTTATATCTAAGTTGAAGACATCTTAGTATTATTTACTACACTTCTTATTCTACATAACTAACCCTTTAGACTTAGCTTCTAATTAAGACTTATCTTAATTAATTAAGCCTTAATACTTTAATTACTATTTTTCAGAATACTAAGTATAGTTAAACAGATATTATATATATTATTTAAAGATATATATTATATTAGTTACCTTAAGACTAATAAGTATTACTATTATTAAAGGCTAAAGAAAAAATATATAATTTAAAGTTATATTACTAGACTTATTTTATAAAGATAAAAAGAGACTTTAAGAATTCTTAAACTAATTATAAATTAACTTTTTATTTTATATATAAGTAATAAATACTAATAAAAAAAAGATCTTATATATAGTTATCGCCCTTAGTGAGCTTGCACTGAGCAGTTATCAGTCATTCAGACCGCTAGGATATAGATTGTTACCTTCTCACAGTATCTGGTGTGAGTAGTCGCTACAGCGATAAAACTAAACGAAATCCAGATGGTGGTATGGGTGAACGCGTGCGCTGCGTACACAAGTCGCCCGCGCGCATTAAACCAAGGGAATTGGCTTACGAAAACCATCTGACTCTTAAGTATCTGACTTGTACTTAGACCTGAAACTGACTCTACTATTAGTGGATGTGATATCGTTCTATTTGAGAGACAGGACACCCCTGTGCTTGTCCCCTCCTGAGATCATGTATTACGCGTGTAAATATAATGACTTGCTAGTAAGGAAAGGGAAATCCTTTAATACAATTATTAAGACTTATAAGCCTTATTAAGGCTAGAGTTATAGACTACCCTTAAGAATTATAAGCGAATTATCTTATATAAATAATTATACAAAATTATAAGTAGTTAAAGATACTAGTTTATTTAGAATAAGCTTGTATAAACTTATTAAAGCGTGACTATAAGTATATTATATAAGGGCATCTATTAAGATAATAGAGATATAAGCTTAATTAGTAAGTAAGGAATTAGTATATAGCTAATATATAAGTATTAAATGAATTACTTATAAGACATAATTAGTCTATATAAAGGAGACTTTTATAAATAACATAAAGTAAAGAGCTCTTTAGGCTTAACGTAAGATGTAATATATAATAGCGGCTACTAAGGAGACTGTCTGCACAGCCTAAGAGGACAGTATACATGTATTAATATATAAAGAGTCTGGGCTAGCTATCTCACTCGTACTAAGAGCCTACAAGGAGTGTGCGTTTTGCATACAAGTCAAAGCGATATCATTCTAGCTGAATGCTGGTGCTATATGCTTAAGGAATAAACTACAATTAGAGCGTGAGTAAGGGCTTCGTCTACCTGAACTCTGAAGCATCTCGCCTTGAACAGTAGATGCGGGAAAGCGTGGCAGAGACCTAGTAAAGAGATGTGAACTCTGTATTATATTATTTTATAAGGAAAAGCTACCTTAATTAATATAGAATAATATAATAAAATTATAAGAAATTATAATTAGACTAGTATATAATATTTATATAGCCTTTATATGTAGTACGCTTTTAACATAATATAAAGAATTAATTATAATAGTCTTACATAAAAAGAGCAAAAAGAATTACTTGCTGCCTAGCAGCTATAGGCTAATTGCCCTAGAGAATACGCTAGCAAAGATTATTAAGAAGGTCCTTATGACTCGCTTAAGTAATGTGGCAAAACAATACTCTCTGCTCCTTTAGACCTAGATAAGGGTAAAAAGGGACAGATCTACAGCTTCTGTAATAGGCCTGCTAACCTTATATGTTTAAACTATATAGTAGGCATAATCAAGGAATATAGTCTTAATGCTAAGCCTAGACCTCTTAAAGGCCTTTAATAACGTCTCTTATAATAAGCTACTAGATATCCTTAAGCAGAAGAGCCTCCTAGATTAACTTATTTAAGCAGTTATATACTTTTTATATGTAAGGCATATATATATTATATATATAGGATATAAAAGTGACTAGATTAAGACTAATATAGGCATTCTGCAAGGCTCTCCTCTTTTGCTAATCTTATTTCTATTCTTTATATCTGGCCTACTAGAATAGTTCTAAGACTCAGAAAAAGGAATACTAGAATTTAGCTTTATAGATAATATCTACCTAGTAATATAGAGTAAAAGCGCATAATAAAATTATTATAAGCTAATTCTAACTTATTCATAGTACTTCTATTTATAATACTAATGCTAGGCGGAAACATATAGTACTAAGTTTGCCCTTAATAAGTACTAGCTAATATACTTTATATAAAGTAGACACTATATATAAGAGGACCTTGTATTAATTATCTAAATAAGTGGCTATTAAGTAGCAGTTAAGAATAAGGTAATTAAAGTGCTAGGGGTATAGCTAAACCCTAAGCTTATCTAGAACAAATATATAATATATATAATTTATAAGAGTATTATAGCCTTTAAGGCCTTAGTAAAACTAGTTACCTTTATTTAGAGATTATTAATATATAACTTATAACTATTATATATAGTAGTAGTTAGGCTTACTCTATTATATAGTGTACAAAAGTAAGGTTTAAGTATATAAGGTATAAAGGAAGTATTAATAAAAACTATAATTAAATTACTTAAAAAGGTTTAGAATAATTATTTCTGCTATATTATAAGAGGATATAAGTAAATGCCTAAAGTAATATTTGCAATAGCTCGAAACTAGAACAAATCAATAGTCTATAGATTGCTAAAACGAAAGCTGGAGAATCTATCTACAATGTGGCCATGCACAGATTCATATACTCCAACGCCAGCGGGTGAGGCCTGTGTGTGCGTGGGCCACGCCATAGGCCACAGAGCATTCATAGTTCCTAATCCGGCCTCCTGCTGTATAGTGAAGTTTAGGCTTCCCTAATCGGGTAAGGCGAACCTCTCTATTCGTAATCCGTCCGGATAGCTCACACGCTTTGACAGTCTGATATTTAACTGTACATGTACAGCCAAATCTGTCACGTGACATCCTTATTAGATTTTCCGTACTCAGCCTCAAATCAACCAATTAGGCACCTCTTTCGCTGGGTGCCTTTCGAAATAGTCCCTGAGCAGGTCTTCAGAGCCCTTGAAGTTTGAGATAGGGTAATAGGTCAGGTCCTCTGGCCAGCCTACCCATCTTGCTCGTAC
The DNA here is from genome assembly GCF_000464535.1 of Endocarpon pusillum Z07020. Lineage (NCBI taxonomy): Eukaryota > Fungi > Ascomycota > Eurotiomycetes > Verrucariales > Verrucariaceae > Endocarpon > Endocarpon pusillum. Next base: position 29,784 of record NW_006916098.1, read on the forward strand.
CTTCCATGCTTTGCCCACTCTCTTGACGTCGACTATATCTTCGACCTCCCACGCCTCCTCTTCTTCTGTCTCTACTGGCAGAGGCTGTAAATACTCCTGCACCTGGCAGAGGGTCGGCAGGGTCCTTGGTCAGCAGTGATGCATAGAACACGTTGTGAATCCTCATTGATGAGGGCAGTTCTAAACGAAAACTCTGCTCAAGCCTCTTCACAACAGGGAATGGCCTAATCTATTTCGAATCGAGTTTCTTGCAAGGTCTTGTCGTGCTAATGTTCTTTGTTGATACCAGACCTTATCTCCTTCTTCGAAATCGATTTCCTAGCGATGCTTATTCGCCTGCTCTTGTTGCCGCAACTGCGCAGCCTTCAGATACTCCTGTGCCCACTTCCAACCCTTTTCCATTGGCCTTGCTAGGTTCTTAGCCTTCCCTAGGGCTACGCGTTTCCTTGCTGTCTCTGCAGACTCAGGCTCGTGCGACAGCTATATAGACTTAGATACTGCTATATTTGCAGCAAATTTAGCGCTTAAGAGAAGGTTATTCTAATTATCCTGTACAAAATCTATATAAGCCCTTAAGTATCATTCTATCTCTGCATTAGAGACTTTTGTCTAGCTATCTGTCTATAGATAGTAAGCTGTAGATAGCTTTGCTTTAACTCTTTCCTTGGCTGATATCTGCGTGTGATCATGAATGGCGACAGCTGTGTGGACTTAGACACTGCTGCGTTCGCAGCAAATTCGGCGCTTAAGAGAAGGTTGTTCTAATCGTCCTGTGCAAAATCTACATAGGCCCTCAGGTATCGTTCCATCTCTGCATTAGAGACTTCTGTCTGGCCATCTGTCTGTGGATGGTGAGCCGTAGATAGCTTCGCTTTGACTCCCAAGATTTGGCACCATTGTTTCCACACTTCGCTGGCGAACTGCGGCCCTCGGTCAGATACAATTGTCTGCGGAAGCCCATGGAGCTTCCACACGTTCCTGTACAGCATTTTGGCTGTCTCCTCCGAAGTCGTGCCCTCCTCTGCGGCTGTGCAAGGGATATAGTGGCGTTCCTTGCTTAGCCGATTAACAATCACTAGAACAGCGTTGTAGCCTTCTGATGTCGGCAATCCTGTGACGAAATCCATCGAGATATCCTGCCAGGGGCGCTCAGGAATTGGAAGAGGTTGCAACAGGCCTGCAGGAAGCTGATACACAGGTTTGGTCCTCCTGCAGACATGACAATTCCGCAAGAATCTCCCGACTAACGTGTATCTATTTGAGATGTAGTACCTACTATTCGCGATAGCCTTCCTTGTCTTTGTACGGCCTGAGTGCCCAGTCTCCTTGCTCTCGTGGATCTCTCAAATCACGTCTGTCACTATTGCTGCTGGTACTGCCAGTTTTTCTCTGTACCACAGCACTTCTTCCTTGTCTTCACAATTTTGAATGTTGTACCCAAATATTTTCTTCTTTGGGTTCTCCACTTGTTTCTCCATCCTAATCGCGTTGAACGTCTCGTCAACCCGATTCTCTTTCTCTACCCTCTTCCAGAGCGGCAAATCTTCCTCCTCTGGCAACGCCTACACTACCGAGATCTTCAGGTCGTCTTTCACCTCCTCGGACAGCATGTTTTATTGCAGAAGGGTCTGATGCAGATTAGGATCCTCCTTCGCTCTTGGGATCTCAGTTTCCCTTCGAGTCAATACGTCAGCTTTTCCGTTGGCAGCTCCTGGGCGATATCCGATCTTAAAGTTGTATTGAGATAATAACTCCGCCTAGCGTGCTTGCCGACGTGTCAGCTTCTTCGTTGACATGAAATACTCTAGAGCCTTGTGATCTATGAGTATTTGGACAGGATCCTCTCCTAGCGAGCGTAGCTCCGGCGACCATTCCTCAAAACAACGGATAATAGCCAGCAGTTCCTTGTCGTAAATCGCGTAATTACGCTCTGCTGGTGCCATACTTGTTAAGAAGAATGCCACAGGATGAAGTTCTCCATCCTCCCCTTGTTACGAGAGCACTCCACCAACTGTATGGTCGCTCGCGTTGCACTCCACAACCGTCTCCTTCTCAGGGTCGAAATGAGCGAGGACTGGCTCCTTCGAAACGAGGTCCTTTAGAGCCTGGAACGCCTCAGTACAGCGGTTATCCCAGGTGCGCCCTGCATCCTTCTTTAACAGGTCATTCAGCAGCCTTGCTACCTTGCTGAATCCTAAGCAGAATCGTCGATAGAAGTTGACAAACCCCAGGAATCTCCGTACCGCGCGGACATCTCCTGGGTTGGGTTTCTCCCACTCCCGAATGACTCGTACGCGCTCTGGATCCATCTGAATGCCCTCTGGAGTCACGATCAACCCGAGATACTTCACTGACTACGTATAGAACTCGCTTTTCTTAATGTCAGCCTGAATATCACTTTCGCGGAGAATCTGTAAGACCTCTCGTACGTGTTGCTTGTGTTCTTTTCTCGATTAGCTGAAGATCAAGATGTCATCTAGGTACAGCACAACGAATTTTCCAAGCACCTTCATAAATTTCTCGTTCATGAAGCGTTGGAACGTCGCTAGCGCAGAGATTAATCCGAACAACAGTACCCTATATCAGTAGTTGCCATACGCAGTGCTAAACGTGGTAAGTTCGCAGTCCTTCTTAGTCGCCAAACGAATCCGGTAATATGCCTGTCAAATATCCAGCTTAGAGAAGACTATAGCTTTTCTAAGAAGACTCATGGTCTCGTTAATCCGAGGGATGGCGTAGCTATTCTTCTTTGTAATAGCGTTCAGATCCCTAAAATCGACACAGAAACAGAGTCCCCCTTAGGGTTTCTGTACCAGAAGAATTGGCGATGCGAACAAGGCGGTGCTTGGTTCAATGAACCTCTTCTCAAGATGCTCCTTGATGTATTTCTTGACCACCTTGAGCTCATCTGGGCTCATCCTACGCAAGGGCTGCGTTCGGGGCAGTTCGGCACCTGCTTCCAGTTCGATCTTGTGGTCATACTCCTCCCTGTGCTCTGGAAGAGTATCAGAAACCTCCTTCGAGAAGACATCTGCGAATTCTCGAAATTCCACTAGAAGAACCTCCTTTGGATCTAGTTCTGGCTGGATCTGTTTCTTAATATGTTCATTTATGTCCTCTATCATGATAGCAAACATTTCTGCACCAGGGGTGATTAATAATCGCTCGAATGCTACGATGCTCACAGGCTCAGTGCTGTGCTGGGCTGCCCTGGCCTCCTTGACCTTCCTTCTGTGGGTGGTAGCTGTGGTTGTCCTGCTACCCAGAGTCTTCTCTACCTTAACAGGGCGTAGAGGTCATGAAACGGCTGGGGCTGTTTTAGGACGCTTAAGAATCTTCGTCACCTGTAATAGCAATGCCCTGATTAGGTTAGCCTGAAATTTGGCTGTACATGTATAGCTAAATTCGTTACTGATCAGGTTAGCCTGAAATTTGGCTGTATATGTACAGCCAAATTCGTCACGTGGCTTCTTTATCAGCTCTTCCTCTGCTGCTTGCTCCTCGGCCCTGGGCTCGTTACTCTGACTCTTGCAGTTCTGCTAGAATGTAAGTTGCTCTTCACAATCGTAATCCCTTACAAACTTTACTGACAAATCCCTGGGATCTGGAATGCAGCTGTGCAGCCTCATCCACTTCTTCCCCAAGATCATAAGGTACGCAGCCTTTGTCATATAGAAGATCTGCGATCCCTGCTAGTGTTCGCCAACGCGTATAAGCAAATAGAGGGCCTGAGAGATGGATTAATAGATCTCACTAGCAAAATCAGAAATAGGAATAGGTTTGTGACTCTTGCAGTTCTGCTAGAATGTAAGTTGCTCTTCACAATCGCAATCCCCTGCAAACTTCACTGACAAATCCCTGGGATCTGGAATGCAGCCGTGCAGCCTCATCCACTTCTTCCCCAAGATCATAGGGTACGCAGCCTTCGTCACATAGAAGATCTGCAATCCCTGCTGGTGTTCGCCAACGCGTATAGGCAAATGGAGGGCCTGAGAGATGGATTGATGGATCTCACCAGCAAAATCAGAAATAGGAATAGGTTTGGCCAGGTCTACCATATCAATCTGCAACCTTTCACAAAGTTGTTCTGCTAATTGATAATCTATAACCGCGCTCAACCGACATCCTGTATCTAACAGTGCTGATACCGTCAATCTTTCTCTCCCCCTCCCAACGCTGACGTCAACCAGAAATGCTATAGCTTCTCCACTGGTTGCGTTGCTGGGCCCGCTCACGACGTCAGACAGCATTACGCTGAACGAACTCGAACACAAGTAAGAGACTATCACTTAGAGCCTAACATAAGAAGAAATCAAAAACAATAAGGATGTTAAGGGATTTAATTTAAAAAGGGCAGAACCTGCTAAAGTTAAGAAACCTTTTGCTATAGTTTTAGATTACTGTATTTAGCAAGAACCTTACAGACACTTTTTATGCTTAGATTAGTTATACCCCTACTATAAAGAGTACAAGGGACATATATATTTTAAGAATTATACTAAGGAAGAAAGAGAAAGTTTAATTATTCATCTAGTAGTAAATATTAAGGAGGTGCGAACTCTTTACTATAAGACACTTAGATGCTAGATTATAGGAATGTATATTTATAAGGCACCAGAAGAGTCAAAAAACTAGAAAGTCCTTTAAAAAGACAACCTAAAAAACGCGAAAAAAGGTTATAAATAATCATAATATTAAACGTATATTACTTATAATATATAATATTATATATACTTTTGAATAACAAGAAGGCAAAAATTATAATGGATTTAAGAGCTACGCTATAAAGAACTACATCTTACAAGAGTATATACTTTAGAATTAAACTCTTACTAGGGATAAAGAGAATCCTTACTAGCTAAGGCTAGCTGATAGATTACTTATTAAAGAAGGATAAGGACAGATTACTACAGAAACATAATTATTAAGATTACAGATTAAGGATTATTACAAAGAAATAGTAATAGATATTACTTAGATTAAATATAACGTTATACTAAAGAAACCCTAATTAATATATTATAACCTAGTAATTAATTAAAAGTTATATATGCTAATATTCTATAATTATAAGTGTGAGATATCTAATATACAGGCACACTTTACTAAGGCTATATAGATATAATCTATAACCTTAGAAGCTTTAGACAGTCTTAATAATTACCTATTAGAATATAAAGAATTTAAGGAATTATTTAAGGAAGACAAGGAAAGTATAGTCTTACTTAAATATTAATCTTAAAACTATAAGATATCTTTAGAACTTAGAACTAAACTAGTATTTAAACTAATATATTAATTTTTAGAAAGAGAATTAAAGAAAACTAGAGAATATCTAAATAAAAACCTTAAAAAAGGATTTATTAGACCTTTAATATCTCTAGCTAGTTACCTAATATTGTTTGTACTAAAACCTAACGGAAAGTTAAGGTTATGTATAGACTATAAATAGCTAAATGCAATTATAATCAAGAATTGATATATATTACTACTTATCTTAGAACTCTATAACAAAATTCGCAAAGCAGAATAGTTTATAACGCTTAACTTATAAGGAGTATATAATCTAGTCAGAATAAAGGAAGGAGAGGAATAAAAGACCGCGTTTTATACATAATATAGCTATTACAAATATCTTGTTATATTATTTAGGTTAATAAATATACCCGCAATATTCTAAGCCTTAGTTAATAATGTCTTAAGAGAATTCTTAGACATTTTTGCTATAATATATCTTAATAATATCCTTATCTACTTAAAAACAGAAGAGGAATATAAGAGCTATATAAAGCAAGTGCTTTGTGCTTTAAAGAAGGCACATCTCCTAATTAAACTAGAGAAATATAAATTTTATAAAAAGAAAGTGAAGTTCCTAGGTTATATTCTAATTATAAGTAGAATCCAGATAAACGAATCTAAAGTTAAGGTAGTATAAGACTAACCTTAACTAAAGAATATTAAGGAAATATAATCTTTCCTTAGATTCGTGAACTTTTATAGGAGGTTTATTAAAGGGTACTCAAAGATTATAGCACTACTAACTTTAATGACTAAGAAAGATTAACTCTTTTATTAGGGAATAAAAGCAAAGTTTTTATTCTAGAAGTTAAAGAGACAATTTACGTCTGCTTTTATACTTATGACATTTGACTTAGAGAGGCAAATAATCCTGAAAATAAATATATCAGACTATGTTATAGGAATATGTATAAGTTAACTAAATAACAAAGGACGACTAAGATCAGTTGTCTTTTACTTAAGAAAGATAATTCTAGCGGAACTTAACTACAAGATCTATAATAAGGAACTCTTAGCTATTATAATAGCATTTAACAAATGACATATATATTTAGAAGAATCTAAGTACTTAGTAAAGGTATATATAGATCATAAGAATCTACTTTACTTTACTACAACTAAGGAACTTAATAAGAAACAGATTAGATAGTCAGAAACATTATCAAGATATAACTTTGAGATCTTTTATAAAAAAGGGAATAATAATATAAAAGCAGACGCGCTTAATAGATATATAGACTACTCTAAGAATACTAAAGCACTACCTAGATTAATACTATAATTAAACTTAGACAAATTA
>NW_006916099.1:0-2621 GCF_000464535.1 Endocarpon pusillum Z07020
TAACCCTAACCCTAACCCTAACCCTAACCCTGACCCTAACCCTAACCCTAAGCTTGCTGGCTCATGCTCTTGATGATCCGAGTCATCTTGTCCTCAGGCCAGATGCCGGAGCCACCACTCTATAGATACTCGCTGACGTTAATAGGCACTGATACCTCCTGGTAGAAATATTACTAGATAAGGGTAATCAAAACTAAGAATTAAATTAGGAGTTACCTGACTTCAGGCAGCAAGAAACGCGCTAGATGCTATAATACATAGGTGCGACTTAGTAATTTATAGTAGGTCAACAGAAACAGGATATGGCTGTTGTGAACAAAAACGTTCCGCTTCGTAAATCTAACATTTTGCTATCACATCCCTAGAAACTCTTTTCAACGTGCTGGCTGTCCCGAACCTTTGTGAATCAAGACCATGAGATACTCCAGGAATCGTTAAACTGACTTTTCATACTGTTAGGCGAATTCTGACTAAACAATCTATAACTTACCTTCTTCCTCTTGGTTTCGTTGAAGCACTAGATGTCGTAATTCAGGCTCTCTTTAGATGTTCTCTTAGAGCCACTTTTGGCCGCCTGCTAGGATGCCAGCATTACAAGGATCGTCAAGGAACAAGCATCTAGGTTAACAAGAATCCTAGTTGTCCTGTAGTTCATTTAACAGATAGGTTGGGATGTCTGATAAGCCTAGACAAAGATCTTGCTTAAAGATAATTCGCGTATAATCTAAGTAAAATGTGATCTCCTGCCAGAAATTTTTGATCTTGTAAGTAATGCTAGCGTAGTTTAATATCTCTTCATCTTAATGCCACTAAATCTAGGCGAGATTAATAGTGTTTCAGGATACAGTTATAGTATATAATTAAAGATAATTTATATTACTCACTAGGGTCTTCTTGTTATTTATAATCTATGCTATACAGAAGAGCTTTAATACGTTAGACATATTCTTATGCTAATTATACCTTACTAGCTTATAAGCATAGGCCAAAATAATGATCTAATAACAATAGATTAATTAACTTAATATACTATTATACTAATCTTTCTTTTGCTAGGTGTTTTTACTTTCGTCTTATGCTGTAATAACATAATATAATAAGATAGCAGTCTGTGTCCCTGTAATCAAGATTAGATATTGCATAAGTGCAGTACAGAGCTTTAGCGTTTGTTAGTTAATTTCCTGTCTTAGCTGCCTAATCTGTTCTTCATGTTTTGGGTCGTTAAGGGTTTCTAAAGAGATACTCTTACTAGAGTTATCGTCTTTCTAATCTAACGTTAATTAGGCTTTAGATAATAGGAAATCTATATAAGATTCTATTGTCTCTTAAAGTAAGTCTTAAGTAATATATTATTAGGAAGTAATCTCAAATAGATTATAATTAAAATGGCTATTAATTATATAACAGAAATAATAGATTAACTTAGTAAAGATTAAAATATAATGTGACAGACTATGTTCTTCTTAAAGGTGCTTAAGCAGATCTTGGCTCAAGATTCTAGGTTAGAATATATTAAGATATCAGACGTTAACATAATATAAATCTGTAATTAAAGCAAATATAGCTTAAAGAACTCTCTTAACTGCTTTACTAATATAATATAGAAATACATTATTAGCCTCAGACTTAGGAATACTATACAAAGATATAATTAAGTCGATATTAATCTTACTAAGATATTTATAATATTTATAAAGCCGTAGCTATAAAGACAATTCAGAGATATATACTAGCTCCTTAATTTAACAGTACTTATCTTTAAAAGTCTCTTGACTAGACTAGAACTATTTACTTAGAAGGCTACTAACAGACTTAGCTAGATCTGAAACTTTAATTATCTTTAAGTGATCTAATAAAGGCAAAGTAGAGACAGCTAAAAAAGAGATTAATAAAAGTAATTATTATTTTAATATAGGATTAATAATAAAATATTCTTAAGACTTAATAAATAACATCTGTATTTAAACCTTAAAGGATGTATTACCTTCTTGCTACTATTATTTATAATTCAGATTATGCTCTGAACTGCTATATCTAAAGATGATTTGCTCACTTTAAGTCAAGAATATGCAATCATTTATATTGCACTTCCATCCACTTAGAATTGCTAGGCTAGGAAGAGGCGCCTAATAATGCAATAGCTGTGTAACCTGCTCAGAAATATGTTGCGCCTTAACTCATTCTTAGATGCGCTTTTTAAGTTAGCCTTTGACTTTATAAGCACGTTTAAGATGCTTACTATAGTTTTGAAGAGTATATCCTAAGTAGTACTTAGTACAGAGAAGTACTCTAAGGTTAGCATGCGCCTGTAGGTAAGTGACTAGTGATATCGTAATATACGCGTTAATCACTAAAGCTAAAGAGCTCAAAATTGGAGAAGAGGTAGAAGACATCGTCTGAATAAATCTTTAATCAAGTATAATAGATTTGATATACTTGTAAGTGTATAATTAATAAAGTCACCTCTTCAGAGAATTTGGTATATAATAGTCACCTATGTAATAATCACCTGCGCTAGCACTTTTGAACGCTAAGACCGTTAATTTGTGTGTGTAAGGGTCACCCTTACGCGGCTTTATAATGTTAGGGCTTATAAATAACTTATTAATAGTAATTATATA
>NW_006916100.1:0-6859 GCF_000464535.1 Endocarpon pusillum Z07020
TTAGTAAGATAAAGTAATTAGTAATATCTTAAATTACGTAATAAAGAAAGAAAATAATAGTAATAATAATACGCAAGTATTATATATATTATATAAAGTATAAGAGCTACTAAAGAAAGAAAGAAGGCAAGACGCTAAGGGCGCCTAAGATAAAGAAGGATCTCCAAAGTATAGAGGACAGGCTAACGAAGATTAAGGAACAGAAACTACCTTAGGCGAACCCTTACTAGGAAGCACGCCCCCCGAAAGCGTTATACGCTGCGGCAGCGAAGCGAAATATAGCCGACGACAGGACACAGTGCTCCCTAAGACCCACTGCCCCCTATCGCCTAGCACAGATAGGCAACGCCCCTAGAAAAGGGGAGAAGGAAATCATAATCAAGATATCCGATAAAACAAAGAAGCACATAATGCGTAAGGGGGAAGCAAAGGAACTGGTGGAAAGGATTAAGAAAGCGGCCCCTAGACTTATAAGGATAAACAGAATAGGAAATAAAGACATTAAGATTATAGCTTTATTTAAGAAGGCAAAAGCTGCCTTTTTAAAAGATACAAAATAGATTAAGGTAGTAAAGACTTTAGTAATGCTTTAATAGCGTATCTTTATAGTTATAATATATAATATCTAAGTAAATAGAGTAAACATTATTAAATAGCTAGAAAAGATTAAAAGACTATAATTAAGATTATTAAGATAGGCTAGTTAGCTAAGGCGATTAAAGATAAGAAGACCTTTTCCTTACTCCTAATTAAGGTAGAAACTAAAAAGATAATATACTAAATAATAACTAAGGGGTTTGTAATTAATTATAAGCTTAAGCATTATAAATATTTTATATATAGCCTAACTATTAAGGTTATAAATACTTAAGCAAGTAGTATAGATAACTTATATATTATAGATATTATATAGCTCTTTATAGTATTAAGAAGTATCCTAATAAAGAGGTTATAAATCATTATTATTACGCAGTTTATATATAGCTAGGACACTAAGCATAATCGCTCTTTTATAAGGTAAGACAGGCTAAGAAACTACATCTAATTAAAAACAAATAACTAAGAATTTAATCTTATTAAAATGCCTTGTCTTTAACAGAGCCTTAGAACGCTTTAATAAAGGCTACTAAGTGTATAAGTCTTGCTAGTAACTTAATAGACTCTAGCTATAATAATAGTATAATAATATCCTTATAAGGTAAGACAGGCTAAGAAACTACATCTAATTAAAAACAAATAACTAAGAATTTAATCTTATTAAAATGCCTTGTCTTTAGCAGAGCCTTAGAACACTTTAATAGGGGCTATTAAGTGTATAAGTCTTGTTAGCGACTTAACAGACTCTAGTTATAATAGTGGCATAGTAATATTCTTAACTTTGCTAATAAGGTGCTTAAGAAGTAATAGTCTTTAGCACCTTATAAATGCTAAATCTAAGGATAAGGCCTTTGTTAAGGTTAAATATAGCTGCCTACCTAAAAAGCTTATTACTATAGGCTCTAATAACTCTTAAGAGAATAGCTCTAATAAAAAAGTTATAACATATTAGATACCAAAACTCTATTAATCCTATAATATAATGTGTAAAAGGAGAGAGTAAACATTATAATCCTACTCTTTCAAGATAATTATATTCTTAAATATAATATAATAGCTATTTAGTTGGGACTGCAGAGTAAAGTCGCTATAACCTAAAAGAAGACACTAACGTATATTTTTACATTAAAGATAACATAGACATTAATAATTAGAAGGTCTATTATAAATCTCCTAATATTATATTACTAGTAATTTAAACATGTTTTAATAATAAGCTAATAATAATATATATCTATAATATATATAGTAGGTTATCTGCCTTATACTTAGTAATAAAGACGCTCCTTATAATATTAGTACTTTATAACCTTTTAGTCAGACTAGAGAAACATATCTTATTAGGAGATTTTAACTTATATTATTTATATTAGAGCGGAACCTTATATAGCATTAAGTATAAAGTAGCAGAGTAATTAATTAATCTTATTACTAATACTAAATTAGAACTAGTTCTTTCCTTAGGCACTATTACCTAAGAAGCAAGGAGCCTTTGCTTAATTATTAACCTAGTATTTATTTCTGTTTTATTAACCCTATAACTTAATTACTGCCAAGTAAAATATAACTTATACTAATTACTTTTTTGACTTAATTACGTATAAAGAGCACGCCTTATATAAAGAGGCTAAGAAGAGCCTAAAAGCTTATTAATATAAGTAAGGTAACAGAAATAACTATAATAGCATTACTAAAGAGGTATTTTAATACGTCTAAGATAATTAATACTTATATAGCAGAGATTTAAGACTATCTTAATAAGATTATTAATAAAGTAGTTTTATAGATATAACAGAATGCTTATAATAAGTCTTTCTAGATCCTAGAGTACTTAAAGATAATAAGGAATACCTATTAACTTTATTATATATAGATATTAATAAAATAGGAAGAGAACTAGGTATAGTATTAATAAGTAAATAACTATAAAAAGCAAGCTATTAATAAAGCTAAGCAGATTAACTTTAGAACAAGAATCAAACACACTAATAATAACCTTAAGGGTCTATAGAAACTCACTAAATAAACAAGAGCTAATAGCTATTACTTACATAATTCCCTTACGTTTATACCGTTAGCAACCTAGGACGCTATAGCATACATCTTTAACAACTAGGCTAAGGTGCTTAAAGCCGCCTTCTTCCCGCTACTACTGAAGGCACTTCTTAATAATATTAAAGACGTAGTATACCCGCAAGCATATTATTGCCTTATAGCTATTATTAAAGAGGAGGTACAGAACACTATTTAGCGCACAGAGACAGATAGAGCCTTAGGCCCTAATAGGATCCCTAACAGGATTCTTCAGGCCTATGTTAATCAGCTTATACTCACGCTTACCCACTTATTCTCTGCTTATATATTACTAGAATATTACTCTTATGCTTTTTAGAAGGCCTATACGCTAGCTCTAAGAAAGCTTAACAAACTAGACTACTTATCTCCTAAGGCCTATAAACTAATAGCTTTACTTAATATAATAAGCAAGATATTAGAGTCTATTATAATATAATAAATTACCTTCTTAGCTAAGTAATATAATACTTTTCTAGAGATATAGATAAAAGTAAGAAGCAACTACTTAACTAAGGTAGCGTTAAAGCTCCTTACTAAATAAATATATATAATCTAAAACTAAGAGAAAAACAAGATAGCTTCTTTATTAAGCATAAATATAGCAGGAATTTCTAAGTCTTAGGATAAATTATAACATAATTAATATCTTTACTTTTAAATCTATAGACTTATAATTCTATAGCCCTAGAGTATTTAACTCGCTTATATTCTATAATTAAGTATAATATAATTATACCTTGCTATAAGAGTAGCAGCTTACTTAGTAATCTTAATTAAGCCTTTACTTATTATTAATGTCTATAGCTGTTCTATACCAGGCTTATAACCTATTATAAATATACAGATTAGGAACAGCTATTAATACTATTAATAGTTATAACTTGTATACAGAGTAAGATTGTAATATATTTATATACTAAGTGCAGATCCTGCTAGCGTATAGATTACATAATATATCCTATATTACTAGTATATAAAATCCTGTATTATACATAATTAGGAATAATTTGACTAGCTAATATTTGGCTATATACGTATAGCTAAATAATATAGATTATAGTTTGCTAATTAGCATATATTCTTAATAATTATATTTTAAAGAAAAAGTTAGAAGTTTCTTTTATTATTATAGTCTTTTTAGCTTAGCTTATAAGTATAATGAAAAGATAACTTAAAAGTAAGATAACTAATATAATTAAAGATATATATATAAAGATTTATAATTAAGTATAATTAAGAGAAAATCTTTATAAGTCTTTATATAGCTTTAAAAAGACTCTTAAAAAGCTTATATTTATATAATTATATTAATTAATTTTAGAGTCTTTATAAAGATAAGCTAGCTTTATATATTTATAGATAAGCATAATAAACTATAAAATATATCCTCTTCTTCTGTTCTAAGCTTGCTGATTACTATAGCTAACTATTTAAAGATATAGAGACTAATAATTATTTAAAAATAGTCGTAATAATAAGAAGTGCTAAGGCAACAGCAGGATAACTACAATATATAGGACTCCTTTTATAATTTAATCTCGGCCTTAACTAACACTAATAGCTAAGGCTACACAGCTAATCACTTAGAAAGAATAAAAAGGTAAGATGTCTCTTCGTAACCCTATATAATAGGACATGACTACCTAGTATAATACAAATAACAGGAACAGATAGCTTATAGGTTTTCTTCTTTAGAGGGTTTCTCTTATAGATTATTATTAGTATCTCCTCTTATAAGCTTAATAGCTTAATAAGTATAAGTGTCATGCCTATAACATGCTCTGACTAAGACGCCTTAGCAGATGCGCCTTAAATGCGACTGCCAAATGTTAGTAATAGTTAGTTAGTTAGTCGCCTCAGAGGCACTTAGTCGCCTCAGAGGCAGATAGAGAATAGATACACTTCACTTATACACTAACTTCAGACGGATTGTCGCCTTCATACGCATCTGGCCCACAGATGTACTATATATTAGTAGCTTTGTCACTTAAATCTTCTTAGTCGACTTTTACAAACGAGAGAAGCAACTTTGAGCGTCCAAACAACCCCATTAGCCCTCTGATTAACTCACGCGCAACCACAGACGCTTACAACCCACCTTAAACCCACCTACGCCTCTAAGCCGGCTCCTGTTCCGTCAGTATTCAGAAATTACCTTAAAGGACATCTTTATATTAGCCTATTCAAGTATTCTGGTATCCTTTACTCTTATACCTGATTAGACATCTGTACTCTTTGCCTCTAGACGCTTACACGCCTGCTAATAAAAGGCGTATTAAAGAATAATAGTTAAATAGATAATAATATAACTATTAAAAGACAACTATAATAAAGCCTAGGCCTTAATTAAGGATTAAGAGATACTAGTAATTAGACTTAAGCTAGACTCTTTATATCTATTACTACTTAAAATAGCACTAACTAATTAAGTAAGGTCCTTAAGGCTAAGAAGCTAGATATTTTAGACCTTAAGCTAACAAATAATATAAAGACATTAGAAGCCTTCCTAAAATCTAAAGACCTTTTTTAAATAATAAAATCTGACCTTAAATTAATAAAATTCTTATTAATTAATTATAAGGACAATCTACTTATACTTATCTTATAAATAGTAACTAACTTATAAGACTATATTAAAATATAAGATACCCTTATTACTAACCTAACTTTTTCTAATAAAATATAATATAAGATTAAATATACCTTAATCTTATACTTTTATAAAAATTAAAAGAAATATTAAAAGAAGAGTTATAAATTTATAAAACTTATAATAAAAGATGACTTTTATTAAGCTAAAGCCGCCTTATATATTAAGATAAAGGTAAGTTTTAACAAGTTACTAAAGAAGTTAGAATTATATTAAGAAAAGGGAAAATTATTTAAATATTTAACTTACTTAAAGAGCTTCCTAATATGGCTAAGACGATTCTAAGTAAGACTTAATATAAGTCTTAACTTTAAGGAACCTCTTACTTCTAATAAAGAAGATGAGTATTAAGATTTAAAAGATATATTACTTATCTCTCTTACTCCTTGCTCTATTAAAGAAAGAGATAAAGAAAAGGCGAGTATAAAAGGAAATCAGATATAATTTTTATTAATTAACATAATTTAATTAGCTAATAATAAAGGTTATTTTATAGAATCTTTTAGTATATAAAGGCTAGCTATAATAAATATCCTAAGGTTTTAAATCTTTGCTAACTTAAGTGCTAACCTAAGAAAAGTTATTAAAAATGCAGGCTTAAGCTTATAAACTACTAAAAAGGCACTAGAGCTTTTAACATAATAGTAGACTAAGGTACAAAAGAATCATCTAATACTACTTCTTTAGGTAAGAAAGATATCCCCTGAGACCTTAAGATAAAAAAAAAAAAATAGGAAATAGTGACTAAGGTGACCTAAGTTATAAAATACTTAGAATAACAAAGCTAAAAAATTAAGGCCTTAGAAAAGAAAATCTTAAAGATAGAGTCAAGTTAGAATAGTTAGATACCCCTTAGTTACTATAATCCTAAACTAATAATTACGTTACCACCTAATATTATAACCTTAAACTAAGGATCTTACAAAATGCCTAATACTAGAAATATACTTAAGAGCTTTATATAATATATTATAACTAATTTAAACAACTATATATAAGAGGACAAAGAGACCTACTACTTTAAGAACCTTAAGACAAGTTTTGTTTAAATCATCTCTAGTTAATAAAACCTATATACTTATCTTAAGAATAAGACTCTATATTAATATTACCTAATAAATGTATATCTTAGACATCTTTATATATATATTTATATCTTTAAGCTAGTAATATTCTTTTATAAAACCTAAAAGAGAAGTTAGTCAGGTTCTTTATAAACTGCTTTAAGTAAATAGTCTGTATTAAAGAAGAGGCAAAGGTCTTAGTATTCTTACTATTATATTTAAGGGGAGACGCACTAGATTAGTATACTAACCTGCTTTAAAAAGTTACTAAAGCTATATATATAAGCCTTAATAAGTGAGAAAGACAGCTTTAAATTAAATTTCTTTTTAAATAAGGAAAGGCTATTATAAGAATATAATAACTATGCTTTAAGTTTAAAAATATAGAAGAATTACATCTTACTAGCTACTTATATTAAAAGACATAATTATTATATAATATAACGTGATTTATAAGCGACCTATGTATATA